>NW_008360303.1:9586783-9587419 GCF_000622305.1 Nannospalax galili | reverse complement strand
TACACCTACTTCCCAGATGGCACCCTCCCATAGCCTCCCTCCCCCAACTAGAGCCCTTATACTCTGATATCCCTGTTACTGTCTGCTGTGTTGGCACCCCCAGCCATTCCCCACTGCTTGTCCATCTGGTGAATCTAGTCAGCCTATCTAGAGGTCTTTGTTTTAGGAAGGTCAGTTGTTCCTCTTCTAGAAGCAATCAGGTGTCAGTATTCCTTTAGATGAGATTCGGGTCTGCTGTTCATTTTCCCAGTTCTATGCTGGGTTACTATCTGGGAGTCCCTTTGGCCACCCTGGCCAACAACACAAAAGAAGGTATCTCGTGTCTGGGATTGTTGCTTGTTATGTAGCTTTTAGCTATACATATGGACTCTTATGAAATTATATTGGCCCTTTTAATCTTTGGTTATAATTTCCTTTTGGGTGTTTAAGGCCACACAGTTGGCCCAGATAAAACGACTTATTTTTACTCTTAAGGTCATTTGAGGATCTGTTCCTCAGGGATCACATGGGCTTGGGAGGAGCCCCTGGTTCCTTTCTTTTACCAGTTTTGCCTATGCAACAAACATGGATGTACAAGTGTCTCTGCAATAGGATGAGTTCTTTGGGTATATGCCAAGGAGTGGTATAACTGGGTCA
>NW_008360303.1:9585966-9586762 GCF_000622305.1 Nannospalax galili | reverse complement strand
CCCTCCTCTTTGTAGACTGGACACTGGTTCAAGTCCATCTGGTGGGGTCTAGAGGACAGGTGACCCACCACAATTACAGGTCATTTTGAGAGATGCTAATAGTCTCCTGGAACTAATCGACCTAAGAGGGCAAGGAGCAAATACTGTCTTTTATGTCCCTCTGACCAAATTATTATAGGCCTCAAAGTATGTCTGTTAAACATCCAAGAAGGTTAGTTCCACCAGTCTGGTACTTTTCATTACTGTGTGTCATGTAGATAAATCTTGGGCAAAGACCAATTGTTCTCAGATAAACCTTATCTAGACATGTATTTCTTGACCTGCTATGTATAATTTGTCAGTAAGTTGTTGGAGTAATATGGTTCCCTCTGTTTTTTAAAACTAACTAAGCATTATTTATCTTTCACATTGTCTCACCCCTCCATCATGGTTTTCCCATTTAAGGTGCCCCCATTTGCCCCCTTTTTCCCTTGAAAGTACCCTTCTATGGTCCTACCTCTCTTGAGCTCCTTCTTTCCCTTTATCCCCCTTTATCCCTTTATTCCCCCTCCTTAAACTAACCCAATTTTTATCCATATCTCCCTTGTTAAGGCTTGTTTCCTACTGTTCTTCTCTTTCAGGCTCTTTCTTTTCCTTTACTTCCCTGTTTCCTTTCCATTATCCTGTTTCCTATAGTTATGTCTAGATACACACTCACTTATCAGGATTTGTTTCTAGGATCCACATATGAGGGAGACATATATCGATTTTTTTTTCTGAGTCTGTGTTACTTCACTTAGTATAACAGAGATCGGAA
>NW_008360303.1:9576313-9584764 GCF_000622305.1 Nannospalax galili | reverse complement strand
TTTGATTGGCATTGCATTGAATCTATAAATGGCTTTTGGTAGGATGGTCATTTTCACAATATTAATTCTTCTAGTCCTTACGCATAGGAAGTCCTTCCATCTTCTGATGACTTCCTCAATCTCTTTCTTTAAAGATTTAAATTTTTCATTGTAGAGGTCTTTAATGTCTTTGGTCAGCTTTATTTTTTTTTTTTTTTTTTTTTTTGCAGCTATTGTGAAGGGGAGTGTTTCCTTGTGCCCTTTCTCTGATTGTTTGTTTTTGGTATATAGAAAGGCTACAGACTTTTGTAGGTTAATTTTGTAACCTGCCAGTTTACTGAACGTATTAATAATTCTAGGAGTTTTCTGGTGGAATTTTTGGTGTCTCTTAGATATAATATCATATAATCTGCAAAAAGGGATAATTTGAGCTCTTCTTTTCCAATTATTACTCCTTTAATTTCCTTTTCTTGTCTTATTGCTCTTCCAAGAGTTTAAAGCACTATGTTAAAGAGAAGTGGAGATAGTGGACAGGCTTATCTGGAGGCTACAGACTTTTGTAGGTTAATTTTGTAACCTGCCAGTTTACTGAACGTATTAATAATTCTAGGAGTTTTCTGGTGGAATTTTTGGTGTCTCTTAGATATAATATCATATAATCTGCAAAAAGGGATAATTTGAGCTCTTCTTTTCCAATTATTACTCCTTTAATTTCCTTTTCTTGTCTTATTGCTCTTCCAAGAGTTTAAAGCACTATGTTAAAGAGAAGTGGAGATAGTGGACAGGCTTATCTGGTTCCTGATTTAAATGGGAATGCTTCCAGTTTTTCTCCATTTAGGATGATGTTGGTTGTGGGTTGCTAATAGTTCTTGATAATCATAAGACATTCGAAGTGATATAGTTCTTAGGATTAAGAACTGTTGCTACCCCTGCCATTCTGTTATGAATCATGCTGCCATGGAGAGGGCTTCAATCAGTGAAGGACTATAGGATACTTTTCATGCCCATCATTTTGATATGCAGAGAGGGAGCTGCATGATTCTGGGACTGTCTTCTAACCTCTCTACTCTTAATTTTTTAACTCAAACATGTAGCCAGCTGATATACATGGCTAGCAGCTTATTCTGCATTTATTTATTTATTTATTTATTTATTTCTATCACATAGCACTAGCATATAGACAGACCACAGGACTGTTATAGAAACTCCATAGATTCAGGGACCCAGGCTCCTTATGTCTTGTTGCTCTGTCACCCTCAACACACAGCTTCCAAACTGGGGTTGAAATGCGGCTTCAGTGTCTACCATCAGGTCAAATACCAGCCAGTGAGAAGAGGGAAAAGCCAGGGAAAGGTGGACTCTTCCTTCCAAGATCTGACGTAAAAGGAACACCTGACCAATATGCATACCTTTCTAGCCAGAATGTGGCCACAGGCACACCCTGACTGGATGAAAGGTAGGGAATTGCTGTCACATCTTGTTATATAAGTGTCATATACCCCGGTAGCATGTTTAACCTGAGGAAAACTAGCAGTCTCCTGCCATAATATCTGAAGTCCTTTCTAGTTTTAAAAAATAAATAATAATAATCAATGCAAGCCGCATTTCCAATTATCTATAAATCTATGAAAAACCTTCAAACAGTATCAAGTCTTCTGTCAGCACAGAAGGTAGCAGCAGCAGAGGAGGAAAAGCCCAGCAAGGTGACACTGTAAAACCCAAGGAAATACCATGATGGAATGTAACATTTTTCCTGTTGGGGGAAAAAAACCCAGGACCACTTTCCCTTAAAAGGGGAAAACAAACCAGGAACCTATTTCTCTCCATTCTTATTTCATAACCCAACAAGAAACAGAGACTAATTTCTTTTTACTACTTTTATATACAATTTTATGTTGTTTTACATCAATCAAGAATCAAATTGGTTTATGTTAAATGAAGATTGCTAATTCCCTCCCTTACAAAGCTCAAGATACGAAAATGTAACAAAGGAACATTACTCCAGGTAGGCGTATGCCGTGTTTAATGTTTGAATTAAATACAACTGAATGGAGATTTTCAAAATTGTGGTAAAATGCACTTAAAACTTACCATATTAGTCATTTTCTAAGTATGAAGTTCAGTGGCATTAAATACATGCACAGTATGCAAACATCACCAACATCAGTCTCTCTTCATCTTGTAAAAGCAGAAACTCTGCCCCTTAAACAGTGGTGCCTCATTGCCCTCCCACTGGCCAGTGGCAACAATTGCTCTCTTTGCTGCCTCTAATTTTGACAGTTTAAGTGCCCATGAAAGTGAACTGCATAGCATTTGTCTTTTGGAGACTGACTTATTTCACTTAACATGATGTCTTCAAAGTTAATCCTCCATTATGCCCTGTCAGATATTCTTTCCTTTTTAAGTTTGAATAAATCCTTCCCACATATACATAATGGTTATAATCTTTACTTGAAGCTTGATGGGATTCGTACTGGATAGCTTTAGTGTCAACTTGACACATCTGGGTTAAGAGAGCCTCAACTGGGGAATTGCCTTCATTGGACGGGCCTATGGCCATGTCCATGGGTCACCATCTTGATTATTGAGTGATGTGGGAGGGCCCAGCCCACTGTGGGTAGTGCCAGCCCTGGGCAGGTGGGCCTATGTTGTATAAGAAAGCAGGCTAAGCAGGGGCCAGGGGAGCAAGTCAGTAAGCAGCATTCCTCCATGGCATGTGCTCCAGCTCCTGCCTCCAGGTTCCTGCCCTACCTTGGGCTCCCTGATGAACTGTAACCTGGGAGATGTGAGCCGAATAAACCATTTCTTCCCCAAGTTGGTATTGGTCAGAGTGTTTTGTCACAGCAATGAAGAAACAGACTAGTACAGGATTTAAAGGCATGATGGAAAACACAACTTTGAGGGTGTTTCCCCCAAAACTTAAGTGAGCAGGGAAGACACATTCTGAATGTGGGTAGCACCATCCATGGACTGAAGTCCTAGACCAAACAAAAAGAATGTTAGGGGCTAGAGAGGTGACTCAGTGGTTAATAGCACTGACTGCTCTTGCAGAAGACCCAGGTTCGAATATGAACACCCACATGGCAGCTAACAACTGTCCGTAACTCCAGTTCCAAGGAATCTGATGCCTTCTTCTGACCTCCAAGGGTATTGCATGACACGGGTGTGCTTACATACATGCAGGCAATGCACTCATACACATAAAATAAAAATAATAAATAAAATTTTAAAAACACACTTAGAATACATACTAAAGTCATGGTGGCACACACCTTTAATCCCAGCACTCAGGAGGCAGAAGCAGTAGAATCTCTGTGAGTGAATTGCTGGCACAGCCGCACTGAGTGAAAAGTCATTTTCAGTGCCCTCCGGTTCTAGCAAGCTGCCCTTGCTGCTGTGCCGGGCAGGGGTGAGTGGGAGCCCTGGTTCTCCACAATCTCCATGTTCTGGTTCTGTCAGGCTTGTTGCATTTAGGTTTTGTGCCTGCTGTCCCCTAAGAGTTCTACAGATTTAGGGGTTACCTTTAGGTTCTTACTCATTTTGACATAATTTTTGTTCATGGTATTAGGTAAAAGCCCAACTTCATCTTTTGTATGTGGATGCCCAGTTTTCCTAGCACCAGTTTTTGAAAATACTCCTCCTTCAGGTGTCTCGGCACCCTTGCCAAGTCATTCAACCACATGCACGAGAGCTTATTTCTGGGCTTCCCATATTGCTTTCTGTCATGTTATGCCAGGCCCATACTGTGCTGATCACTGGTTATTAAAATTCTGTAGTAATTTATTGAGTTTTTTTGTTTGGTTTTGGTTTTGTTTTTTTTTGTTTGTTTGTTTGTTTGCTTGTTTGTTTGTCTTTTTGAGACAGGGTCTCCCTGTAGTCCCAGCTGACCTGGAACTCACTATGTAGACCAAGCTGGCTTTGAGCTCACAAAGATCCACCCGCCTCTGCCTCCCAAGTGCTAGGATTAAAGGCGTGCACCACCACGCCTGGCTAGTAATTTATTGGTTTTAATGACTTATTATGTGAAGTTTTTAGGAATTTTCTATATACTAGATTATGTTATCTGCAAACAGATCATTTTACAACTTGAATATTTTTATTTCTTTTCTTTACCTCATTGATTGACTAGAATTTCAAATCCTATGCTGAATAGAAGTGGTAAAAGTGGGTATTTATTTTATTATTTGTCCCTTGTTCTCAATATTAGAGGAAAAGTTTTCAGCTTTTGACATTGAGTACGATACTTACTCTGAGGTTTTCTATATAGCTTTTATATAGCTTTTATCATATCGAGGTCTTTCCCTTCTGCTCCTAATTTCTTGATCTTTAAGTCATGAAGAAGTGATGAATTTTGCCAAGTGCTTTTTCTTCATCAACTGAAATGATCATAAGAGGCTTCTCCTTTCTTTCTGTTAATGTGCGGTCTAGTAACTGACCTCCTGTCACTCACCATCCATACATGGACTAAACCATCCTCATATTCTAAGAATAAATCCAACTTGGTTATGGTGCATAATACTTCTTAAAATGCTGCTGATACAGTCTATTAAGGTTTCATTCAGAATTTTGCTTTAGTGCTCATAAAAGATGTTGGTCTATAGTTGACTTTAGTGTAGTGTATCTGTCTGGCTTTTGGAATTAGGATCATGTTAGCCTCATAGAATGAGCTAAGACGTGTTCCTTCTTTTTTAATTCCTAGAAAAGTTTAAGAAAGACTGGTGTTAGTTCTTCTTTAAACATTTGATTGAATTCAATTCCAGTGAAGCCTTCTAGCCCAAGGTATTTCACACCATATATTATAACTTTTAAACTACAGTGAAAGCATCCTGAAAGCTCCTTGTTATGCAGTCTGGGATCCCTGGGGATGCCCACAACAAGCATTCTCTGTCTCCTCCCATTTCATCCACAGGCACTTCTTTGTCCCTGTGACCATGTGCTTGTTTTACCTAGGATGACAGGAGAGATGCTAGGTGTGACAACCAAGGGAAACCCTTGAACCTTGAGCCACTGCAGAAATTCTACAGATTCTCTCCTGCTTACTGTGGTGGCCAGGAAGGGTCTGGACTGTTGGTCTCTTTTAGTCTATGTCAATGAGCAAGGCCGTGACTTACAGCAGTATCTCTGATGATCTGTGATGAATATGTAATGTGAGTGAGAAATAAACCTTTTGTTGTTTGAAGCTATTGGGCTTAGAGATATGTTACCACAACATAATCCCTGGCTGGATAGAAACCAACAAATAATACTCCATCTATGGATGATGAGTCATGGGAGGCAGGCTTAGTTACTACTGTATTTGTAAAAGTGAACTCTGCGTAAATACTCATGTCTTTTTGTTCCTTCTGAACACTTTTACCCAAATACTAATCACTGGTGCCCTCATTACTTGCTTAATTTATTTGCTCTCTTTTCCTAATAGTTGCTTTTACCACTATTTTAAGTGAATACATATCCCTGAACACCTTAAATTTGAGCATCTTATAGATGTACCAGTAAATTGACAGACATGATATATTCTTGATTGTGCCAATTTTTATTACTTGGGACTATAGAAGTTTCTATACTAGTTTTGAGAAAAGTTCGCTATGCTAGAAAGTTCTATGTATAGTCTGATGCCCTGTAATTGGTGACTTTCTGCTCTGTAAACTGTAAATGGTGTTTGTCACAGTGTGAATGACATCATACCATCTTTCTCCTCCAAATGTTTGTCTAGTCACCTATTTTAAACTATGGTCAAAGTATACCAGTAAGTTTAAAATAAAATGAATTTATTTATCTGAAAGCCAATTACAAGAACAGATAATAGTGGCCAACATTACTATGTGCTTTCTATTTGCCATATAATCTAGGTGATCCTGGTACATTAGTGCATGAAGTCTTCATTATAATGATCTTACATGAGAAAACCGAGGCAGAGAGAAACCAAGGAATTTGCTAAGGTGCATATCACTGGGGGATAGAGGAAGTGGCTTTGAAGCTGTGTTATCTGGCTCTGAGCCTCTATCTGTACCACCCTACCTTTCTGCTTCTGAGAGAAGGGTAGGAACACCAAAGTACTGTGTCCTCTGACAGTTATGCCCAAGTGCAGGTAGCAGTGCAGATGGGATATAAATTGTCTGTCTACCTTACCACAGTCAGCATGTGATTTTTTTTTAAATCTTAAGAAATCCCGGTGTTTGTTTTTCTGTTTGCTTGAAGTTAATGTCTTTAAAAGAGCTACTTCAAGCATCATCCTGACAAAACTTTCTGTCATATTCCCCAGAACCAGCCTCGACCACTTAGTGATGCATACCTGCCCAGCCTGCTCTTCTCCCTCCCAACACACAAATCATGACCTCATCTCCTCTTTAGGTCCCAGGCTGGGACTGTTTACAGGTACCTGCCTGGATGTCTTAAGGTAACAATAAGGATATAAATCTTTGCTCAGATCCTACAGAATATCTGACCATGATTTATTTACCTAGAGAGCGGGTCCTGGTCCTCTGACAATGTCAAGAGCCCAAAGAACCTGAAATGTTTATAGTTCTTCCGTTAGAACTTGAACACCTGTGCCCTGGCTTGCTTCTGCGTGGTAAGCAGAGTAGAGCTAGCAATGCAAATGGGCAGCTCATCATGACTGGCTCTTTGGAAAAGGTGTGCCAGGAATGGGCCTACATTGACTAGTCTGGAACCCAGCAGCATCATAGACTGGTGTGCAAAGCTGGTCTGGCCGAACCCTCTGAACCTCAGCAGGAAGATGACAGCATTCACTGTGGCTTCAAGTGGAAGAGCTGCATCACCCTGGCCAGCTATCCTTTTACAGTTTTGCAAGAGCAGAATTCCTGAATTTTGTAAAGTTAAGTATTGTGAGAAAGGATGAAGGTAATCAATTGCCCAAAGTAGGCTCTTGTTTGGCTCTCAAATTCCTCTTCCATACAGGGTGCAACCATATTTAGCTTGTCAGCATGGTGTTGTCACAGCTTGTTGGGAGGCTCACTGACATTACCACTTGCAGCTGCCTAATTGAGCAGAAACCCAGCCCTTCTGCAGTATCTCCACCAGATGTTGAGATACTGAGGACTAGGGCCAGGTTATTCAGAGTAAGACTAATAGCAAATCCTGTGTACCCAGAACAGGCCTATGTACTTTACAGGACTCCATTCATTGACTGCCAAAGCTGTCCATGAAGATGCTTTCAGTAGCCCTACTTTACAGAGAAGGAAATCCTAAGTACTTAGTTAACTTGCCTAGGGCAGTGCAACCAGGCAGCCTGACCTGAGGAGCAAGAATGACCCAATTACAGTTCAAGGTAGTATTCACTTGGAGGTAGCAAATTATAGGATGAATAATGATTCAGAGGAAGGAATGCATGTTTTAGCAAAATATATCATTACTTTTATTATTTGAGGTTACAGTTGCTACTACCTATGACAATCATGTCAGAATTCTGAGCTGTAACCAGATGAGAAACCTGTTATCCTCCCTACTCAGAGAATTAGCACAGTTCTGTTCTTGGGTATAATACTAGGCAGTGCTTAGCCACAGATGGACTGTTAGGAAATGCTGCTGTACAGTACAGTGTGTAGTGAGCAAATGCCAATGGCAAGGTAGGGGTCGTCATCTTTGTGTCTGCCTGAAAACCCAACAGATGTGTGGGAGAAAGAATAAGGTTCACATTCATGAGCCCAAAGCATCTTAAAGACCGCCTGCCTCCCAGGATCACAGCATCATAACATCCTCTGGGGCAAGGGATGGGGAAAATGAGATCCTGTGGCCTCAGGAATAGAAAGGAACACTTGTTTGGGGGACAAGTGCAAGTAAAATGTTCTCCAATCTAAGCCTGGGGGAGATGAGTGCATGGCATCACCTTGCCATGGGAGCCTACACATTTTACTTTTTCTTACAAAGACCAGCTTAGCCTGCGAAAATTGCAATGATAATCGAATTAGATGGTCACATGCTCATTGTGTACTTGAGGAATCAACTAGTCTGTTTAATAGCCATGCACGGCCTTCTCCCTTATTCATTTATGAGATTAAAGTGATTATTTGATATACAACAAATTTACCTTGGTTTTGAGAACTGGATGTTTAGAAAATGCTTCTAAGCATTTTCTTGAAACGATATCTGTCATATAAGAGGTATGTCTGTTTTCATTTAAAAATTTTTTTGTTTTATGTATATGAACGTATTGCCTACATGTGTGTAAGTGCACCCATGTTGTACTATGTCTGCAGAGGTCAGAAGGGTGTGTCAGATCCCCTGGAACTGCAGTTGTGAATGGTTGTTAGCCACCATGTAGGTGCTGGGAATTGAACCCCAGTCCCCTACAAGAGTAGACAGTGCTCTTAACTGCTGAGCCATCTCTCTAGCCCCTTGGTTTCATTTTAAAAATGCTCTTTATGACTTCTGTCAGTAGAAGTAGATATATTCAATCATTTAGTGAAATGTCATCAAGAATAATACATACATACATATATATATATATATATA
>NW_008360303.1:9561292-9576230 GCF_000622305.1 Nannospalax galili | reverse complement strand
CCCTGTAGCCCCAGCTGTCCTGGAACTCACTATGTAGACCAGGCTGGCCTTGAACTCACAGAGATCCACCTGCCTCTGCCTCCCAGGTGCTGGGATTAAAGGCGTGCACCACCACGCCCAGCAAGAATAATATTTTTAAACACTAAATTTGTCATCATTGATGTGGTACTGGGAGGTGGGAGTGGGGGAACATCTCATGATTTCAATCCTTTTTTTCTAGTGGGGGTCATTACTTTTGCTTCCCTGAAATATCACTGTGTTCCATTCTTTTTACAGCTTTTCACAAAAGGCAAAGCGTTTCTTCCCTGAGAACCATTTATTCTTACCAAGAACTGAAGCCAAATAAGACTGTTAAGTGTATATTTGACCGGAAGTCTCCGGTATAGTGATATTTCACTTAAGTTCTGTAGTGTTAAAAAATACAGGCATTGAGTTCTCCTTGGATCAGAATCACTCACTCTGTTTTTGTTGTGAAACTTCTGGCTCAGCAACATTAAAGGAAATTAATGTTTGGCTCTAGATCACTTCTGATTTGAGGTTTAGAGCTTGAAGTTCATATTTAAGCCTCACATTATCACTTACCATTCTGTAATACATCTACTTTCCAGACTCAACTTCAGTACTGATTGTTTTACAGAGTTCCTTGTTTAATGGAAATTTCAAGTGATGTGGTAGTGGTATGAAGGTTGAGGTATGCTGGCTCACAGTCACTAGGAATAAATCATTTGACTCCTTACCACACACATTTTCCTCTGTATTCCTGATGATGTATGTATTGGGTATGTTCAAAAGAACTTTTGAGATGAAAGAAACAAAAATCATAGCAACCAAATGACATTTTTCTCTACTAGGTGAACACAATTAAGTATGATCATGTCTTGTGCTGGAAAGGATTTAAGGAAACCAGAGCTCTCCTGCTTTATTGGTACCACATATTTTAGTAGATGTTTTGGCTAAAACGTTTCAATTTTTACTGCAAATACCCTTTTTTTGTAGAGGGTGGCAGAGGCAGGTTTTGAGATAGGATCTCATGTAGCCCAGGCTAATCTCAAACTCACTGTGTAGCCAAAACTGGCCCTGTACTCCTGATCCTCCTGCCTGTACCTCCCAAATACTATGATTCCAGGCCTGTGCCACCATGTCTGGCTTATGTAGATTCCTTTGATCTTAATGAGTCACTGTTGCGTCTTTATTGTATGTGGTGTATTAGTTATCTATCACTGCATAAGGAGTTGCCACAGAACTTGGCTTAAAACAAGTACCTATTCCCTACAGTTTCTGAGTTCAGGATGGGGCAGTTTAGCTGGAGTGTCAGAGTATTTCACAAGATCGCTGTCAGCCAAGGCTACTGACTTCTCAAGTGCAACTTGGGCTAGGGGATTCATTCCTAAGCTTCTTCATGGGATTGTTGGGGTTTTCGTTCCTTAACACAGGAACCTTCTACAGGAAGCCTGTGTGTCCTCACAGAAAAGCTGCTGGCTTCATCCAGAGACAGAGCCTGCAAGCCAGAGAACTTCTGAGAGGAAAGCTGCCAACTTGTAAAATCTAATCTTGGAAGTGATATGCCAACATTTCTGCCACAGGTGATTGGTCACATAGGCCAACCTTATGGGAAGGGACTGCACAAAGATGTGAACCCTGGAGGCTGGGTCTTAGAGGGCTGCCTTGAAGGCTGCCTGCCTGTCTTATGAGACTGCCCTCAACACAAGCCTCTGAGCAGTACCCACCAAGTCAAATGGCCATCTGTATATGAAATAATGATGCATCATATTGTGGAATGTGTTGCAAGCAGTTAAGAATAAGATCTTTATATGCAGATATGAAGATATCTAGATTATGCCAGTAAGTAAAGAATTATGATAGGAAATGATATATTAATGGCTATATTTTATGCAAATTTTTAAAAAGATATGCATCCAATCTGGTATACTAGTCTTTCTTTTTTTTAATGAAAAACCAGTGACTGCATCTTCCATCTCTTTCCCTCCCTGCCTTTCCAGCATCTAGAACTTTTAGAAATTTAGAATTGAGACACTTCAATATGTAGGGATGACCCTTGCCCACTCTAGGCTACCTCAGTCTCGTACCACACAGAGTTCTCTTTCCCCCTCCCAGGTCTGCAGGCTGGTATTGCTCAGGCTGTAACCGTTCTGCACTAGCCTCTGCTCCTCATTTGCAGTGTTCCTCTGGCTCAGTTTGCAGACTAACAGGTAGAAGCTTTGCCTCAGTGTCCTCAGACAGCTGGGCAGGAATTTTTGTTTCAACAAGTACCGCGAGTTTCAAGATGTCTGATCTGTCTGGAATCTCCTGAGTCACTGAAGTGCTGTCTTAACGGGCTCCCTCCCAGCTTGGCAATGCTATCTAAAAATTGCTTCAGCCCCAAGCTGGCCTTGAGGCTGACTCTGCTTTTTTCTAGAAGCAGCATGTTTCTTTCTAGCCCAACAGGGAAATGCATCAGTGAAAATTCATCCTTCCAATTATGAATGGACAAAGTCCATCTTTCAGTCAACTTCTGCTTCTCTTTGTCCGTTGAATCCTCATTTACTCGGTGACATGTAACTAACCCTCCAGGCACCTCCTACATGCCCCAAGTTGAGAACTCATTCCAATACAGCATCTCCATGGCTGTCCTTTTAAAATAATTCATTCCATAAATATGCATTTTAGTATTTTCACTGGACACTGTTATCAGCTGCAGAGGTAATCGTGAGCTGAAATCCTGGTCCCTGCCCCATGGCTCTTGCCATCTCACAGGAAAGCCTAACACCCTCAGTTAAACATGCAATGACTACATAACCCCCTTAATGGCTGGGAATAAAAAGGCTGGTTGAATATGGAAAGCAAAGTGGGGAGACTTGCAGGGTTAGTTAAAGGTTATTCATTGCCTCTGTACAAATTAGAAAAAAAAAAAAAAACTCTCTCTATGAATGAATTAAAAGGCAGCCTACAGGTATATGCAGACTTGCAGGCACAGTTTGGCAGGTTGATGAGGACTTTTTCTAGTTCACACAAAGTATTCCCCTGTTCCAACTGGACACAGCCCAGCACCAGGATGTATGCTTTGACTGGCAGAGCAACCGCCCCATCCCTGTATCTCAACAACAAACTCCACAGACTGCCCAGCTGACTGCCCAGGATCTGGGCACTGGCTGACCTGAGGATCAATGTAGGCCTGAGAGGAGACTTCAAGATGAGTTGCTGCTAGCTGGAGATGGAAGGGAAATGATGGGGGAGCCTTCCAGACAAAGGGAACTGCACATCAAGAGTCACCACTCATGAGTTCCCTCTCAGGTAGCTGTTGCTCACCCCCAAGATAAACTTGCCACTACTGCCCCAAGGTAATTTGCTGTGCCAGTCATTGTTGTGGTTATTAGGCTTTAAAGCTGGGATTGGACCATCAATTAATGTTTTCCCTTAGCATGTTTCATAGTATCCTCCAAAACTATGAGAGCTAATCTTCAGGGAGATGGCTTTCCAAGTCAGTTCCAGCTCCATTGCTCTAAGTCCTGTACCCGAAGTATGTCCTGTCTTCAGCAATAGGGTCTTACCTTCAAATTCTGGGAGGCAATCAAGGACTGTGGCAAGAGCCCATGTAATTATACTTACAGACAAGCATTCCAGGCACCACTCATCAAAGAAGCTTATTTTGCAAGAGATGAAGACTAGTACAAAGTCCAGCAACTGATCACAAACAGAGAATAAGCGTTTGTGAGATGCCCAACCCTAAGTGACATATCTATAATGGAACCTCTATACCTAAGACTCATGGAAAATAGTGGATCAGGGGTAGAGAGAATACTAATGCATCTCTCAACGTTCATCATCGAGGCTCCCTCATGCAGCAGAGGTCAATGAACACAACAGGCCACAAATGACCAAAGCATAGAGAATAAGAGTCTGCAGAGTATGGGTCCATGGACAGGACTCCTACATTAAACTTTACTCACCCAGGGTTCAGGGACCATTGCAGAAGAGGGGGCAGAATGATTGTAAGAGCCAAGGGAGGGGGTATGTGACCATATGAAAACAGAGTTTTACAGGCTCCTGGGACCTTACTCATATGAACCTACAGCAATGGTGTCAGCATGCACAAGACCCATGCAAACTCAAGCAGACAAAAACCCAGCATAGAACTGGGGAAATGGGCAGCAGGCCCCAACCATAATCGAAGAACTATAGACAGCTGATCACTGTTAGGTAAGGGAGAGTTGATCTTCTTTAAGGAAGAGACTCTAGATAGACTGGCTAGACCCCAGTGAATGAACTTGTGCTAAGGGACATCCGGGGACACTAACTTGACTCTATAGGCCTTAATGTATCTGACAATGCATGAAATCTGGTGGGGGGTAGCTATGGGAAGGTGCATATATGGGAGGGGATATAAAGATGATTAAGATGTTTTGTATGAAATGCATAAAATTTAATAAAAAAAATATTAAAAAAGTCACCAGTCAGGCTGGGAAGATAGATGACTCCGCCAGTAAAGTGCTTGCTGTGTAAGCTTGAGGACCTGAGTTGGCATCCTCAGCACCTACATGAAAAGCCACACATGGTGGCCTCTGCCTGAAATCTCAGTGCTGGAGGGGTGGAAGCAGGCAGATCCCTGAGGCTTGCTAGCCAGTCAGTCTAGTTGAGTGGGTGAGTTCCAGGGTAGTGAGAGATGCTCTATTAAAAAGTAAGGTGAAGAGCAGTTGAAGGAGATACCCAACATTGACCTTTGGCCTCCACATGCACCTCCCACCCCACCCCACACACATGCACAAGTTACCAAAGTAGGAGATGCCCTAGGTCAATATTTCAGACTGTTATAAATGTCAACCAGGGCTTTTCCAAGAACTGAATGTAGAGAGAAGGATAAGGACAGGATCAGGGCAGGACCTTGTAGGGCCAGCCAGGAGGATAGGGTTATTCAGCTTCTTTATGTGCCTTTAAATGTAACCTGCACTTGTCAGTAGTCATGCCTTTGATACTACTTCACTGCCAGCTAAACATACAGGCCAATAGAGCCAGCCCCTTCCTCCTCATCTTCCCCTCCTCCTTCTCCTCCCCCTCCCCTTCTCCTACCCCCTTCTTATCTTCCCCCTCCTCCTCCTCCTCCTCCTCCTCCTCTTCCTCCTCCTCCTCTTCCCCCTCCTCTTCTTCTTCCTCCTCCTCTCCCTCCTCCTTGCCCCCGTTCTCTTTTTTTTCTCTCTCTCCCCTGTACCCTAAACAGACTTAGGAGGTGTAACCATCCATATATGCTCAAGGCAAGTTCTTGGTTTTGCTACTGGGAACATAGCTTCGAGGAACCACAAGGCAGAAATCTAAGAAATCCTAAAGAGGCTCTTCTGGTTCCCTTCTCCAGGATTAGTGCACACACACACACACACACACACACACCAAGGAAAAAGAAAAAAACCTGGCACATTCCCTCCCACATACAGTTGAGAGAATAAACCCAAATGTGTTTGTTTGGTTTGGTTTGTCAGCCTTTTAGATATTTAAATTTTTAGCTAATTAAGATAATTTTTAAAATTAAGTAGACTAAATGAAATAATGATAGAAATGAATGTGCTGTCCTCTAGGAACATACTGTGGGAAAATTTCAGACAAGAATCTCAGTAATGCTGTTTGACATTTCTAACAGTCTAAAATGTTGACCTAGGGCATCAGAAATGTGACACTCCAAAGTATACAAATCATGTGATTGGAAGCAGATACCTGCTGCCGCCACCCCATCAGCAGTCACTGCTGTCTCCTGCCCCTTCTGACCGCTGCAAAGGTTGCCACAGCCTGGGGAAGGCCTGTCCCCTCTGTTGGGCCTTGGATCTGGGTCTGTCTCAAAGCCCTACTGGCAGCTGCTGTTTGTAAGGCCTGCAGCATACCCTGAGCGAGAGAAGGCTAGCTGGCACCAGGAGGGAGCCAGGCAGGTAAACAAGGTGTCTTTAGGAAGTGTAATTCTTCCCTAACTCTGAGATTGGGCAGGTTAAGTTGGCACTAAAAGAAGTGAATCATTTGCCTATAGTGATCCAAACCCATGTTTAGTGGGCACATTCATTTGATCCACACTCATTACTGATTCATTAAGAGACTTAACTGTATATACATGGAATGTAACAAGCCCTTAACCAGTGTCTGCACTATAGATCCTTGGGGGTCTATAGACACTATTCAGTACTTTAGTACTTAAACGCACAGTACTCACAATATTATCCCTTTATTTTACTAATCTCCTGCTGCAATTTAGACTTCTGATTATGGCAGAATTTCATGGTAACTCTTTGGAAGAAGAAATATGGTACTCCGCTAATAACGCCCTGATTATGATTGTAGATGGGACAGTAGTAACAGGACCATTCCCGTTCAACAGCGTAAGCCACAAGTGCTAGCTGTTGAAATCTTAATGTCCACCACAAAAACCAGTTAGGCACCTGGTGGGAGGGACTAGCTCCTTCACTGCTAAGTTTACAAACTAAGCAGAATGCCAAGCTAGGACTCAGTTTCACCATCTGGAAGCTTAATCATGTGAAGGTGGGACTCTCAGTCAAGGAATTTACTCTTCCCTCTACAGTGGTACTAAAAATCATGAGGCCTTGTTTCTTTGCGTTTTGTTTCACTGTCAATGGCAGTGCATTAAAATACAATGTCTGCATTGAATATAAAATGTGTAAGATGAGGAAAAGCATTAGCGACACCAGCACAGTCACCCCTATTTCATTGCAGCATCTTTAAGTAGTTGATTCTCCCATTTCCTGTTGATGAAATTATGCTGTGCACTCACAACACACCCTTTCCCTGTGAGATAATGTCTCTGTGGAGCTTTTCTTTTTTATCATGTATGGACAGCCTCTTATGTCTTCCGCAGGCATTGTACAATACAGGTGCACTTTCCTTACTGTCAGTAACTCCAGTTCCAGGGGATCTGATGGCCTCTTCTGTCTTCTGCGGGCATTGCATGACATGGGTGCACTTACCTACATACAGGCAATACACTCAATACACATAAAATAAAAATAATAAATAAAATATTTTTTAAAAAGTTAAAAGGAAGAAATGATGTTATCTGGGACAGCATGGATGGATTCAGAGATCGTTAGGCTAAGTGAAAAAAGTTAAAAACAGGTAAGTACTGTGTGTTCTCACATGCGGAATCTAAAACAATCAAATTCATGTGAACAGTGGTTATCAGAATTTGAAAGATGGGAGGGGTTCAGATGATAATCAAAAAGCTAGAGACTTCAGTTAGATGTGAGGAGTAGGCATGGACTCTACATCTGTATGACATGCTAAGGTGAACACACCAATTGCTGAGCACCATATATTTCAACACCAAATGCTCATCACAAAAGTACTAAACATTTGAGCTGATGGATAGGTTAGTCAGCTTAATTTTATCATTCCATGCTCTATTAAAAATCATAATGGTATTTTGTGTGCCATACATGATAGAACTATGATTTCCAGACCCTTACATCTGTATGACATGCTAAGGTGAACACACCAATTGCTGAGCACCATATATTTCAACACCAAATGCTCATCACAAAAGTACTAAACATTTGAGCTGATGGATAGGTTAGTCAGCTTAATTTTATCATTCCATGCTCTATTAAAAATCATAATGGTATTTTGTGTGCCATACATGATAGAACTATGATTTCCAGACCCTTAACTTTTTTAAAAATTTTATTTATTTGGAGGTCAGAAGAGGTTGTCGGATCCCCTGGGACTGGAGTTACAGACAGTTGTTAGCTGCCATGAGGGTGCTGGGATTCAAACCTGGATCTTCTGCAAGAACAACCAGTGTTCTTAACCGCTGAGCCATCTCTCCCACCCTGATTTCTTCCTTTTAAAAGGCTGACTAGTATTCCATTATGGGGCTGGAAAGATGGCTCCGTGGTTAAGAACACTGGCTACTCTTGCAGAGAACCCAGGTTCGATTCCCAGTACCCACATGGCAGCTAACAACCATCTGTAACTCCAGTTCTAGGGGAATCCAGTGCCCTCTTCTGATTTCCACAGGCATTGCACAACAGAGGTGCACTTACCTACATGCAGGCAAAACACTCATACACATAAAATAAAAATAATAAATAAAATATTTTTAAAAACAAAAGGCTGACTAGTATTCCATTGTGTACATATACCACATTTTCTTTATCCATTCCTCTCTTGATGGACACTTAACAATGCTAAAACTTGGCTCTTGTGAATATGCGGTGAGCATGGGAGTGCAGATGTCCCTTTGACAAACTGACTTCAAATCTTTTAGGCAAATTCCCAAAAGTGAAATTACTGGATTATATAGTAATTTTATTTTTAGTTTTCTGAGGGACCTCTCTGCAAATTTTCATAGTAGCTGTGCTGATTCACTGGGTGGTTGTGCTGCTGCTGCTGCTGCTGCTGCTGCTGCTGCTGCTGCTGCTCTCCCTCTTCCCCCTCCTCCTCCTCCCCCATTACTATTTTTCCTTGCTTTATTGCTTTTGTGATATGTGAAAATTTCCATGTAGAATAGTAGATAAGAAAGAGACTACCAGGCAGGCAGTTCTGGAATGTTTCTGACTTTCTCCCCCTAAACTATCACCTTTCTTTTTAATTTAAAAAAAAAAAAAAAAAAAAAAAGATCACTGAGGTCACAAAATGATTGATCTCCATGTTTATTTTTATGTACATATATGTACAATACCAATTTGGATAAATGTGTGAATGCTTTCTATTTCACCATAGTACCTAATAATCTATAGGAAGTGCTTCAGAAGACAAAAAGACAGAAAGAAGAAATTGGTTGAGGTTACTATAGATGTATTCCCTTGAAGGAACATTATATTCTAAAAAGGAACAGTAGAAAGACGTGTTTATGAGTGAAAAGCAGTTGGTATCAAGGGAAAACGCATAGTGCTAGTGGGATTGCAGGTCTCTTATTGCTTGTTTTTAAAAAATTGAAAGGACAGTAGCTGACTTTGCTTTACTTTTGTAGGCTGCCCAATTCTCTTTACCCAATGCCAAAAAAAGTGTGGAGGGGGGACAAATTATATTGCCACATAGAGCTTATTTGATAAATTTCTCTTAGCTGCCTTCCTCACTTAGCCTGGCAGGGTGGTAGGCAGGCATGAAGGCAGTAGGTCTGGCCTTTCAAAAGTAGTGTCATCTCCTCTTGTTTAGCAAGTTGGATTTATTGGATGGATTTAAACCATAACCAGTTGTCAGTGACATAATAGAAAGAAAAAGGTATCATCTAATAACATGTTTTGCAGAGAATAACCATGGAAAGATTTTAAAGAGCAACGAAGGGGAACTTGCTATCTCAAGCCCTAACATGTATAATCAAGTGACCATGATTAGATATAGGCATGGGAATTAAGTGAAACAGAATAAATAGTCCTAAAATGCACACACAGATACATGTGTACAAGAGTATGGTCACTGGAGCACTATAACCAGTGGGGTGGTGGAGAACTGATTATTCACAAACCATATACCTGAGTAAACTACAGATAATTGAAGAATTTTGCTTTTTATTCATGTTTTTTTTAATACACAAGAAAAAAAAATGGTGAGCACTTAGCCTATATTGTGACAGGAAAGTATTTTGAATAAAAAAGCAAAAACCACGGGAAATAATCATGTTCTTCCATCCTGCCTTAATAAAGATAGTCCTGGATGTGAGGAGCAAAACCAACTGGAATTCCTGCAAATAAACTGAGAAGTTAGCCTGGTCTCAGGTTAACTCAAGGGTAGGGCTGGGACTGGGCAGAACCTTCCCAGTCTCAGAGGGAAACAAGTCTAGATTCTGGAAGGATCTGAGCCCTGGATCTGAGGCTGCCTCCCTGCGGGGTCCATTGTTAATGAAGCTCAGTTGCATAATCTGGTTCAGCTTCACTCTGGCAAATTACCCTCTCCCTGTTGCAATCTGCTGTTTGGTTGGAGGCTGAACCCACTGCCTTCTCTGGACAGGAGTGCCTGGGACAGAGAGGGGCTCTGGGCAGGGCAAGAGTGACTCATGCCTATTATGTGAGAATTTGAAATGTCAGATTGAATAATACAGTAAACATTTAAAAGGCAAATGCCACCTGAGAAAAATATTTGTGGCAAATATTGTACAAAAATGATCAATAACTTTAACATTAGAAAATGATTTTGACAAACACGAAAGAGGTAGCTCAGTGTAGTGTTTAAGTGGGCAAAGGATATGAACAGACAGTTTGCAGGAAAAAAAAACCCAGCATATGTGGAAGGAGAGTAGAAGATTAACTTTATTAGCAGTTTAAAAGACACAGAATTAATAAAACAAAGTGGGGGGGGTGAATCTAGGATATTGGGAACACTTTGTGAGGCTTTTTTGTTTGTTTCTAATATCACACTGTCACTTTTGACAAAGTATGAGTCAACCCCTCATAGTCTGGTACATATAAATAGATACAAACTTTCTGTGTGAAGATATTGCAAGCCAGAAAGATGATCATGTTCAAATTGATCAGCAGTTCTAAGAATAAGAAAGTCAAAGATGGGCCCAGCCATGAATTTTGCACCATTTGAGAGGAGGTAATGGTGAAAAACTGGGAATAACCAGCATTACCCTAATTAATGAATGGACCATCCAGATGTTGAAATGGCAAAAGCCAATAAAAATCATTTGCTCAAAGATGTTTAATGTCATAATTCCAGAAGTAAATACAGGAAATAGTTCAAGATTTTAATGGTACTTAATGAATAGAATAAGAGGTGATTTATTCTCTACAATGAAAATATTACTTTGGGGGACTGGAGAGATGGCTCAGCAGTTAAGAGCACTGACTGCTCTTGCAGAGGACCTGGGTTCAAGTCCCAGTACCCACATGGTGGCTACGAACGAACCATCCTTAACTCCAGTTCCAAGGGAATCCGATACCCTCTTCTGACCTCCGCGGCATTGCACAACACGGGTGCACTCACATACATGCAAAACAATACACACATACACATAAAATAAAAAATAATAAAATATATTTAAAAGAAAAGAAAATATTACTTTGGCTTTTAGAACATCAGCAACAATGTATCTGCTGTGTGTATCAAAGTAAGATGTATACATTGTTATCATTTGGCTCAGAAAATAGATGTATCTGCTCACAAATGAAGCTTATTTGAGGTATTCCTGACTTCTTAGTTAAGAGGCTCGGATGAAAGTCCACCTAAAACCCTGGGTCCTGCCTGGCATTCGTCACAGGAGTGAAGTAAATGTTCCCTGCACATGCACAGAGGGCCCTGAGGTCTAGTGGACACATGTCAATTCTTAATGTGATCTGAGTGTACCTGTCAAAGACACCATGATGGGGAATGTATATTTTGTTGTTTTAAATTAGTGGGGGGAAAAACACATTTAAGGGCTTTGTTTGTTTTGGGGTTGGGGAGTACAGGGTTTCACCTGTAGCCCTAGCTGGCTTGGAACACACTACATAGACCAGACTGGCCTGGAACTCACAGAGATTTGCCTGCCTCTGCCTCCCAAGTGCATTGATTAAAGGCATATGCTACCATGCCTAGCTAAGATTTTATTTGGGGGGGGGGTTGTTTTGCTTTTGTATTTATTAATTTTGTTATTTGACAATTTCATACATGTATGAATCCAAAGACAACTAATTCCACTTTTTTCTTTAACGTCTCTGCCATGTTCCCATTAGTAATACCAGTTATAGGCTGTTTTTAAGTGATTTTTAAAAACTAGTTTGGTATTTACATAAATTGCATCTTGCTGTCTAAAGCTTTCCCCTCCTCCTCCTCCTCCTCCTCCTCCTCTTCCTCCTCTTCCTCCTCCTCCATTTCCTCCTCACTATTGAGGACTGAATCTAGGGACTCTCAATATATTTTTAATTTTGATACAGAGTTTTACCAAGTTGAACAGGCCTTGAACTTATTCTGTAGCCTAGGCAGTCCTTGAATTTGCAGTCCTCCTGCCTCAGCCTTCTGAGTAGCTGGGGTCACAGTCATGCACACAGGCCCAGTTTTTATTATTAAACAGAAAAGCATACTGCTTGTTTACTGTCCGCCTGCTCCATACATTTGGGGATTGTAGTTGTATTTCGAGGAGCATGACAGTTTACTTTTTATTTATTTATTTTATTTATTTATTTATTTATTTATTTATTTATTTATTTATTTATTGTCTTTTTTGAGACAGGGTCTCCCTGTAGCCCCAGCTGGCCTGAAACTTGCTATGTAAACTCACAAAGATCTGCCTGCCTCTGCCTCCCAAGTGCTGGGATTGAAGGCACGTGCTACCATGCCCAGCTAATTTTTAAGATATTTTATTTATTATTTTTATTTTATGTGTATGAGTGTATTGCCTGTATGTGTGCAAGTGCACCCACGTCATGCAATGCCCATGGAGGTCAGAAGAGAGTGCCAGAGCCCCTGGAACTGGCTAACTACCATGTGGGTGCTGAGAATTGAACCCAGGTCCCCTGAAAGAGCAGCCAGTGCTCTTAACTGCTGAGCAATCTCTTCAGCCTTAGTTTTTTACTTTTTAAAATACTTTTGTTTATTATTTATTTGTGTGTGTGTGTGTGTGTGTGTGTGTGTGTGTGTGCAGGCAGGTGCCTGAAGAAGCCAAAAGAGCTGGAGTTACAGGCAGTTGTGAGCCACCAGACGTGGATGCTGGGAACCAAACTCTGGTCCTCTGAAAGAGCAGCGATTGCTCTCAACTGTTAAGCTATCTCTCTAGCCCCAGACTGTTTTTTGTTGTTTATCTTTTATTTTTAATTGATCACTCTGATTTTGGTAACCGGTAAACACATGATAATGCTTTTCTCTTGAGTATTAACATTGCAGTATTTTACTGAAATGCTTCAGTAGGACCAAGAATATCAGAAAATAAAGACCTGGGTTGGGGAGATGGCTCAGTGGGTGATGCACTTGATGTACAAGCCTATGGATCTGAGTTTGGGTCCCCAGAACCCACAGAAAAGCCAAGTGTAATAGTTCAAGTGCCAGTAGTCCCAAGGCACCTATAGAGAACTGGGAGATGGAGACAGGAGAATCTCCAAAGCTTGAGAGATAACTAGCCTGGCTAGTGAGGCTTTATCTCAAACAAGGTGGAAAGGCAAGGACCAGCACCCTAAGGCTGTTCTCTGACCTCCACATATGTGTGCATACATGCACACCTCTCTCTCTCTCTCTCTCTCTCTCTCTCTCTCATCTGTTGAAAACAGATTCTCATAACTCTGGTGTTCTAACACACCAAACTAATTTAAGCCCTTGTGATTCAGTGCCAGTATGTTATATAGTTATAAAAGAAAAATGAAAGTTCTCTTTGAAGTAGGCCATTCTGTGCACTTTGAATGAAATATCTTACCTTGTCTTTATAGCCCTGTGGCTATCATTTTTCTCCTGTTTTACAGTAACAGGTTTAGAAGTTATTAATAAGTAATGGCTTTGAACCTATCTGTTAACTGGGCTACAGTATCTTATTTCTTCATTTAATGAGTAAAATACTAACTCAAAAATTCTATATAATAATGATTGTTATAGCTTATAAAATAAGAACTGAACTGTGTACAGTAAGGATTATGGGAAGACTATTCAAAACACCTTGTTGCCTATTGGCATAGAATAGGATTTTTCTGATCTGATGGCTAAAAGATTCTTGGAAACAGAAATAAGAGATGAGGATATAGTTCAGTGATAGAGTGCTTGCCTAACATGTGCAAAGGCCTATGGTCAAGCTCTGGCAATACAAAAAATTAAAAAGAAAGGAAAATTTAAGCTTTTAAAATTATTTACTAGATATAGTTTTAAAATGTGTGTAATAATATGGACATTTTTCTAATTCCAGAAACAGCCCTTGACTTCCCTAGCTTTCTCCAGCAGCCCTCAGTGTTGCCTGATGTATTTTCTAAGAACTCCTCACTATCTGATTCCATTTTTATCCCTTTGCACATTTTTTTAAATTCCCCTTTGCCTTCCCTAGAATGAAGCTCTTGTGGGGGCACACAGTTTTGTCGTCCTGTCCTCCTGCTATGTGGGGGCCAGACCTTTCTCTCTGCTTCAAGGTCCCCATCTAGTGGGTAACTTTAAACAGATTCCCAGCACTACCCTGTAGAGTTTCACTACCCCCCACCCCCACCCCCGCCCCCACTGTGCTCTGCCTATCAGATCACTGCACCTGAACCTCTGATATCCAAATACCATCTGTGCCGGCAAGGCCCTGTGAGAGGCTGCTGATGTCTGTACCAAGGGTCCCCTCAGGGTCCAAGCCCAGGATCATGAGTGCCCCAGTGCCACTGTTTGTGATATGGAAGATGCTTCGCCCAAGCCCATTCCTCTGTGGAACTTTGGCTTGATGCTGGAATGAGCAAATACAGGGGCATGAACACACACTTGCACAAACACCTGTTGGCTTTCTGTTCTTCACTCAAGACAGAGCATTCCTCTTGTGATCCTAAATTCTGTCTATCTCACAGAGATCCACCAGCCTCTGCCTCCCAAGTACTGGAATTAAAGAAGTGTACCACCACACCCAGCTAAACTATTTTCTTTTTAATGAAACCTCACTTTCTGACTTTACCGTCAATTTAGAGGGTAACATTAGGAGAAGAGGGGTTCTGTAGGGCGTTGGTGAAGACTTGACCAAGACAGTCTAAATAAGGGAAGGCTCCCCTCTGATACCCAGGCATTCTTCTGACTTAGCTAAATGTGCCCCTGGCAAGAAAAATAATTTTCCTTGTGCAGTGTGGGAAGTAGGGAGCCTCATGCAAATTAGCACTATGAAGAGCAGCCCACTGGCCCTCCAGGCCAGCTGGACTCAGTGAACCCCTAAGGTGAACTCACTGTAGCCCCAGGCAAGGACTCCTGCTTGGAACAGATAAAGCTTAGCTCTTTCCTTTGTCTTTGTTCCCAACTGTACTTTAGATCAGTAAGAAATGTTATCCTAATCAGCAATCTCTCTGTTCTTTCCCTTAAAGCCCCCCCCCCCCAACACACC
>NW_008360303.1:9530894-9560788 GCF_000622305.1 Nannospalax galili | reverse complement strand
ACAGTTTACAGTTTTGTCGTCCTGTCCTCCTGCTATGTGGGGGCCAGACCTTTCTCTCTGCTTCAAGGTCCCCATCTAGTGGGTAACTTTAAACAGATTCCCAGCACTACCCTGTAGAGTTTCACTACCCCCCACCCCCACCCCCGCCCCCACTGTGCTCTGCCTATCAGATCACTGCACCTGAACCTCTGATATCCAAATACCATCTGTGCCGGCAAGGCCCTGTGAGAGGCTGCTGATGTCTGTACCAAGGGTCCCCTCAGGGTCCAAGCCCAGGATCATGAGTGCCCCAGTGCCACTGTTTGTGATATGGAAGATGCTTCGCCCAAGCCCATTCCTCTGTGGAACTTTGGCTTGATGCTGGAATGAGCAAATACAGGGGCATGAACACACACTTGCACAAACACCTGTTGGCTTTCTGTTCTTCACTCAAGACAGAGCATTCCTCTTGTGATCCTAAATTCTGTCTATCTCACAGAGATCCACCAGCCTCTGCCTCCCAAGTACTGGAATTAAAGAAGTGTACCACCACACCCAGCTAAACTATTTTCTTTTTAATGAAACCTCACTTTCTGACTTTACCGTCAATTTAGAGGGTAACATTAGGAGAAGAGGGGTTCTGTAGGGCGTTGGTGAAGACTTGACCAAGACAGTCTAAATAAGGGAAGGCTCCCCTCTGATACCCAGGCATTCTTCTGACTTAGCTAAATGTGCCCCTGGCAAGAAAAATAATTTTCCTTGTGCAGTGTGGGAAGTAGGGAGCCTCATGCAAATTAGCACTATGAAGAGCAGCCCACTGGCCCTCCAGGCCAGCTGGACTCAGTGAACCCCTAAGGTGAACTCACTGTAGCCCCAGGCAAGGACTCCTGCTTGGAACAGATAAAGCTTAGCTCTTTCCTTTGTCTTTGTTCCCAACTGTACTTTAGATCAGTAAGAAATGTTATCCTAATCAGCAATCTCTCTGTTCTTTCCCTTAAAGCCCCCCCCCAACACACACACAGAGTCTCAGAGTGTCCACAGTATAGACTCTCACTTTGGAGTGTCCGCCAAATACCCAGTGCAGCCTTAAGCATTGGATGAAGCCATGGGTGGTCAGTAGCATTGGTCAGACTAGGGGCTCCCACTTCAGACAAGTTCCCACAGTGTCTGCTCTTTGCCCTGTGTGGTGCCTGCTTTTTATATGTTAACAGTATATCCAATAACTGGTTCCTGCTTCAGAGCACCGGGGAGTCCAGAGCCACCATGGCAAGGAAGCCTTTGTTTCTGAAGGCTGGTACCCTGGGTCTGAGCAAGAGAGGAAACTGGGTCCCCTGCCAGAGGCCAGGGCAGTGCAAAGGAAGGACCCCAGGGAGGGCCCTTGTGCATTTCTATACACAATAGGAAGGAAGGGCCCTTCTGCCAGCAGGCAGGACTTCTGCAATCATGCCTCATCATTTTCAGGTTTGTGTAGTCATGTAATTATTTTAGCTAGAAATCCTTAAAACCATTATGTTTTATTTTGGGCAGTTGAGGAGGAAGGAATACACAAAGAAAAACAGACTGGGACTTACAAACAGTGGAAAGGTGATACAGGGTGACAAGGCCCTGTGCCACCAGCCTGGGGAGAGCACAGATCTCACCACTTCTTAAAACATGATCTTCGTTGTCACCGAAGGTTGTTAGAATTTTAGAAAGGAAAAGATGAATGGAAGACTGTCTCGGCCTAAAGAATCTATTTCTATTTTTTATCCACTGAATCACTGTGTGGTAAAAGCGGCTCAGGGATCACAAGACTTACTAACCTTTGTGTCGATTCCCCTCCTACTCTCTTCCTGAAATGGCTTTTTTTTGTTGGTTTTTTTTTTTGTATTTTTTTTTTAGCTTGCTCTAAACAATATGTAGCTTCTCCTCGTTGGCCAGCGATACATGAACTTGAGAATTATCTCTGATTTGTTTGCATGCTTGTGAGCTGCCCTCCGCTCCCACGCTCCCTCTCTCAGACTGGAAGTCACAGTGTGTCTTAGCTTCCTGACTCATGAATATCAATGAGGGATCCATGAATTAATCATTATTGTTCTTTGAGGGTTGGGTCAGACTGAAAAGCCCAGATTGAAATATTCTCTTGATTTAATTTCTGTTTTTAAAGTATTTCGATTATATGGGTGCTTTCTGAATCTGTTAATTTTTAACTAACTTTGGTTTAACTTAAAATACTACCACCAATAGTTTGGCAGTGCTTCCAGGGGCTGTCAGGGGGAGCCTTGTTTTCTAGATCAGATGGCTGATTGGACACACCTGTTCAGATGTGGGGCATTCCAGGGAACTCCACCAGAATACAGGCATCCATAAAAGGCTTCCTTGAGATGAGCCCTTTGTTTAATATTAATTCAGGCATATATATGCATGCAGTCTTATATGTATTCTGCCTTATCTTTTGGCATTCTAAATGACAAGAGGAAGGGCAACTGTTGACAGTGTCCACAGCCAGCTTTCCAAGGGCAGGGCCCGCCCATTTCCTGGCTCCTCTTTCTCATTAATTCCTTAGCAGCCATTTAAGTAGAAGCAGCCCTGGCTGTGTTTTCCACACCCACCAGCTTCCTCTCACATCCATCCTATCACTGGTGAGAAGCCTTTACCATTCATACCACAGAATACAAAAATCTTCAGTGTTTACCAGCAAATAACTGTTCTGATTTCTGTGGACCCGTTTGTGTCGGTCATGACCCCCTAACTTCACTTAAAGATTCTCAGGAGACTTGACCATTTTTTATGGCAGGAATTCCAAAATGTGTATATATATACACACCATTGGGTTATGGACAAAAAACATTGAGAAATCTTTAGGAATAAAGTAGGAGGTCAAGTGCAACTGTGTGCCCTCCTCCAGGCTTCTTGACCCAAGGCCCATTGAATGCCGGCACTGTTCCAAGAGGATGAATCTCCTGGGTCAATAGGCTGTCCACCCAAGTGACTGCACATGTAGAGTCTGATGCTTTCTGTGAAGTTGGGCTGAGTACTTCCATGCTCCATTTCTTCCTCCTAAATGGTGTTGGCAATCATAGCACTACTTCCTGGTGGAATTGTTGTACTAAGTTAGTTAATACATTACACACCAAATCCTTTGGACTATATGTGGTAAAGAGCCAAGTGCTCAGTCACTGCTAGTGGGTACTGCTGACTCTATAGGTGAAATCATAGAGCAGGAAAGAGTCTAGACCTGAGTCAGGCTGACTCAATAAGAATCCAGAATGTGCGTAGCCCTACAGACATGAAAATGAAGTTACTCTTCTGAGTTTGAGTTTCCTTCTCTGTACAATGTGGATAAGGATTCTGTCCTCTGTAAGCACTTGCTGTAGTCATAAAATGTCAGGTTATTTAAAAGGTTAGCAAGAATTTGTGGAAGATGCTGGTACTGAGCAGATAATCATGGAACAATCATTATTAGACACATTTTTCCTTTTAGTTGAAAAGGCACAAAACAAAAACTGAAAGATCTGCTTGCTTTGCCTGTAGAGACAGCACAGCACTGTGCTTGACACATGATATCCTTGGTCACAGGGTATTTCAGGTTTGGGATTTCTAGGAACCAAAGAAAGGACACGGTGAGCTTTTTGTAAACCTAAATATACAAAGATTTGCATTAACCTTTTAGAATAAACTTCTAGAAGTTTGTGTAAACTTTGACGATAGCAAAACTACACTGGGTCAGTGGAGCCAGAAGAAAGGAACAGCAGAATCTTTTCAAGGAAATTCTTTTTTTTTAAATTTTATTTATTTTATGTGTATGTGTGTATTGCCTGCATGTAGGTAAGTGCATCCATGTCGTGCAGTGCCCTAGGAGGTCAGAAGAGGCTGTCAGATCCCCTGGGACTGGAGTTATGGACAGTTGTTAGCTGCCATGAGGTGCTGGGATTCAAACCCAGGTCTTCTGCAAGAATAACCAGTGTTCTTAACCACTGAGCCATCTCTCCAGCCCCTCAAGGAAATTCTTACTTTTTGCATTTCAAACATTACAATAACTTCCTTCCCCTTTCCTGGAAAATCTAATGAGCTAAAAGCATCATTCTTTGCTGTCTTTTCTGCAGAAGAAGATGTTGGAGTGTTAAGGAAAGAGAAGCAGCTTCCTTGCTGCCTGTGACCCCAAACACCCCTAACCAGCAAGGCATGACTCTTTAGAATCTTCCATTTATTAATATTTTAATTGAAAATTTGAGAATTTTATATAACATATTTCGATTATAGTCACACCCCCCTTCCCTGTGTGAACCTCCCCCCTTACGACCTTCCACCCAATTTCATGTACTCTGTTTTACATATATTTTTAATATATTTTATTGAATTGTTGTGGCTTTCATACAATACATGTTAATCATATTTAGTCCCCCTTCCCTATCTGCACCCCTCCATAGCCTGCCCACAGGACTTCATGCAATTTGTCATATATGTTAAGGCCTGTAGAGTCAAGTTTGTGTACCCAGATGTCCCTCGATAGGAGTTCATCCACCAGAGCCTGTTCTGCCTCTCTAGCGTCACTCCCTTAAAGATCAACTCTCCCTCACCCAGAAGTGAGGGAGCTCAGCTGCCGGTAGTTCCTCACCAAACTTGGGACCTCCTGCCCATTTCCCCAGTTCTGTGCTAATTTTTGTCTGATTGAGTTTGCATGGGTCTTACGCATGCTGTCACTATTGCTGTAAGTTCACATGAGCAAGTTCCCAGGATCCTCTGTTTCCTTAGGCACACACACACACACACACACACACACACACACACACACACACACACATACACACACACACACACACACACACACACACACCCCACCTCCCAAGTTGCTGACCTCATTCTTTGCAGGCAAGCACTGTAACAGGAGACCAAACTATAATCTCAGCTCTTATCTGCCCCCCAGTTGACTCCCAGGATGCTGACAAGAAGATATGGATTCTCCAAGTTGAAGATGAGATGTGCCTTCTCATATCCCTCTTCTCTTTACCAACTGAGGTTAATAAACAGCTCCAAGTGTGCTGCCCATGGAAGTTATATAACTAAAATCCCTGTCATATCCCTGAAGTCCACATGTCCCACCTGTATGCACAGGGCTTCCAGCTGTCTAAAGCCCATTCCAAGTAGGATATCCTAAAGGTAGGCCATACTGGCCTGTCCAGTAAGGTGCATTATCTGATATTGTATAGGCTGCCTAAGGTCAATTTACTTATATTTTAAGATTCATCCCAGCAAATTCCAAGCATGCTCCTGAATATTGTCCTATGTGTGACTAGTGCATAGACAGCACTCGGTGAATGTTAGCTGCCATTGTCACTGATTGGACCACGAGAGCTCAGTGAGTCACCTTCGGCATGTTGCTCCTGCTTCTGAAAGGATGTGCACTCCAGCATTAGAAAGTAAGGTTTGCACATTGGTCTGCTTTTGGAACTCTAACACTTAGAGAAGCTCCATGGCAGAAAAGAAGGAGCCATGGATCAGACAAAAAGGCTAGCAGATGGAGCTCAGTGGTAGTAGAGTGCTCATCTAGCATTCTCCCAAGGGCCTGGGTTCGATGCCTAGCACTGACATAAAACAAATAGGCTCTTGTTTCTGCCAGTAACAGAATGATCTTCAGAAAATTCTTCTTTTTTGCAGTTCACTGGCACTTCATTTATTTTATTTTTACGTATTATGCCATGAATTCATAGGGAATGAGTTCCAGCAGTTGGGTCTCTTTTCCATTGGCTCCCACAGTGTGCTCCACTGGATAGAGCAAGTTCTTCAATTGATCCCACATATGTCTCTGTGGTTTCCTCCTTTTCCCATGTCTTTCCTTCACATGTTGTAGACAGTTATCTTAGGTCTTAGTGGACTTAATATGCTCACTCTGCACAGTAATTCTCTTGGGACAAATCCTTCTGTTAAGCTGATTGTTTCTAATAATGATGGCAGCTTGCTGGGTAGCCCTGTTGACTTCCTGTTCTACCATGGTGTAGTGTTCATGAGTTATTCTTTTTGAATAATACCCATTCTCTTGATGTCTCCAATGTCACCGTTCTTATAGATTGGCATATTCGTGGTCAAAGGAACAACTCAAAGTTTTCTAAAAGGCCTAGAGGATTCGTATCAGGTCCCTGCCCCTTTTCCCCTCATGTTTGACGCTTTGGTGAATCACTGGAAGACAGTGGCTCCAGCCCAAAGCTGATCTTCAACAAGTCTTTTAGTCTATCCAGACATCCATTTCACTAATGTACAACCTAGGCTGTGAATTACTGACAGATGGCAGCTGCATTGCAAAACTGATCTTCAAGTTCTGTAGCTTCTCCAGACATTCATTACCACTGATATGGACAAAAGGCTATACCAGACCATTTCTGTATCTATTTATCTGTATGTCTGTGTGTCTGTGTGGTGTATGCACATGTATGGGGTGCCTGCACCTGTGTGAGTACACAGAGGCCAGAGGAGGACATCATGTGTCTCCTCCTATTGCTTTCCATCTTAGTTTTTGAGACAGGGTTTCTCTCCTACTGAATCTGAAGCTTACTGATTGGCCTAAGCTGGCTTGTAGGTTAGCTCTTGGAACTTGCCTGCCTCTGTGCCCCCACCAACACTGGGATTATAAGCAGGTGCAGTCATACCTGGCTCTTTTTTGGGTGCTAAGGCTCTGAACTTGGATCCTGTTGTTGGCACAGCAAGCACATTTAACCATTGAGCCACCTCCCTAGCCCCCAGACTGTCTTTAAAAATACCCTTTTTGATCCCAAATACAGCAACATTGGAACAAAAAAAATAAGGACAAGACTCTTGAGTTTGACTTAGTCACTTTTCATAAATTTCTATGTACTACTAATAATTTGAGTAGAACTTTGCATTGTGAAGATTAATAGTAATAATATCTAAGAATCATTAAATATCTATTGTGTTCTAGGTGCATGCATTATTCTATTTAATCATATTTTAATAATATAATAATGTTGTATAAGAGAGATTAAGAAATGACAGAATCTGTTTTTTGAAGATCTGGCCACCTTCCGAGCCCTGATTTCCAAGGCTCCACCATGGACCTCTTTTTAAAACTGGCCCATCTCCAGGCAAGACATGGCACTATGCTGGCTTCTTCAGCTGCTTTTGGTTTCTAGCTTGACTTTATTGCCTCTCTCTAGAAGAGTGCATGGGTTTTCTTCCTGTAAAGAGGCTGGGTATTGAAGTCAGAAACAGACCGTATGCCATATTTCGCCCACAGACACAATTTGCTCTGAGTTCTCAAAGTCCATAAGTCTACGAGAGACTCTGCAGGTGTAAGGTTGCACTTGCTAACGCCCTTCATATCAACCTTTATGGCATTTTCCAATTCAGTCAAGCTTAGAGATCATTGTTGTTCAGTGGATTATGTGACATGAAAGTTATCCTTAGAGATTAGACTGTGTAAACATGCAAGTAAATGTTTTAACAGATCTATGTATAGGAGTCTTTTCTCTTTAATGTTGGTTTTGAAATATGTAAAAACAAGGATAGGACATTTAATAGATTTGATAAAGAAGACGAGAAAATGTTTTAAAAGTATGTTATGCTTTTTAGAAAAATCAAGTAAAAGAATATGTATAACATAAGATTTGCCATTTTAAAGTTCTTTGACAATTTCATATATGTATATTATGAATTTTAGTTGTTTTTCACTCTCCGTTACCCTATTTCATCCTCCTCCGATAGAAACCCTTCTTCCCAACAAATGGCCCTCCTACTTTCGTGTGTGTGTGTGTGTGTGTGTGTGTGTGTGTGTGTGTGTGCTCTGTGTGTTTATTTTTTTTTTTTTGTGTGTGTGTGTGTGTGTGTGTGTGTGTGTGTGTGTGTGTGTTCACTGAGTTTAATTATGGTTTCTTGTGTGAGCATGGTAGGGGGTCATTTCCTGGAGCATGGACAGTTTGTCAGTGCCTACACCAATGAAGAAAATGATACTCCTTCCCCCAGCCACCATTAACTGCCAGTAGTCCCTCAGGCAGGGATGGAGCATCATCATTTTGACAATTTTTAAATATGCAGTACAGTGGTACTGCATACTAAACTTGCACACAACCAGCACCAACATCCTCTCCAGAACATTTTTCATCTTGAAAAACTGAAACTCTGTACACATTAATCACCAGCTCCCCATTCTTTCCAGCCCTTGGCCACCACCATTCTGCCTCTTATAATGCTGTACATTTTATATATCTCACATAAATGATTAGTATTATAAGTGAGTAGTAACAATTGGCCTTTTTGCCATTATGATCCAAAAGGCTTATGGTAAAAATACTTCACAGGTATTTAGAGTGAAATTAAGTTCTTTTTCCAATCTTGAAATAATTTAAAACATATTTTCAAAAGAAAAATCACCATGAGCTTTTTATAACACAGCTAGAGTAATGGTGCCAATGAACTTAGGCAAATATTATTTCTTGCTTTGTTTTCCTGCTTGTAATGGAGGGTCTTAATCACATTTTTAGTCAGAGCTACAATAAAGATATCAACCCCTGTATCTTTGTTCCAAGGTTCATTCTTAAGATCCTGCCACCCTTTCTGTGTGTGCTTCATTTGAGTAGAGTTAATATTGCTGAACAGCATAGCGAACAAGAAAAACAGGTGTTTTTTTTTTTTTTTTCTTGGGCTCTTATTGAGTGGCTACCTTTGTTGTCTATTGATGTGGTTTGTATACAAACTGTCCCCCAATGGCTCATCTATTGAGAGCTTATTTCCCAGCTGGTATGTCCAGTCATTGAGAGGGGTCTAGATCATGAGGACTCTGAGCTCAATGTATTCATCCATTGATGGAGTCATGATGTGATGCTATTATGGGAAGATGGTGGGAAATAGAGACTGGTTGGAGGAATTGGGTTACTAAGAATGTGCCTTTGAAAGGTATCTTGTCTCTGGCCCCTTCTTGACTCTGTCTACTTTCTGGCTGCTATGAGATGAGCATCCTCTCTGTCATACTCCCAATGCCATTATGCTCTGCCTCAGGTCCAAAGCAATTCAGCTAGAATGAAGCTTCTGAGACCATGAGCCAAAAGAAGTCTTTCCTCTTTGTTTCAGATATTTTTCATAGCAACAAAAAGTCTAGCACATCTACTCTATGTAGATAAGGTACTGGTTTTAAGGGATTTGTGTTGTGTGAGGTACCTGGCAGGGGCATTTAACACAGGCTATTAGAAGAATCATATGTGTAGACTTAGAGTGATGGCTGTCTTCTGGGACAGCAAAGGAGAAAGGAATTCTTCCCAGGAGAGTGAGAATGTCATCCTGGAGTCTTCCCTTGCTTTTCTTCACAGCCTGATGGCTACTCTGACTATCCTCTGCTTGTAGTCTATGGAAGTTTGGAGCTGTTGGCTGCCTCTGAAGCACAGAGCAGATGGTGGGTCCTTGTTTGGGATGTGGATGTAGCAGCTCCCGTTGCCACTTCCTTAATTTCCATCCTCAGTGTGCCTTAAATGGAAGGGTCCAAGTTTTCCAGACGATTGCTGCAAACCTTTTGTTCAATTTATCCAAGTTCTTTTCCTCTCTCACATTTTGTCAGAGGCTTAGGTTTCCTCTTTTTTGTAAGGTTAAAGAGGAAACATTAACTCATGTCCATGTCTTTCCATGAAAAGTCACCTAAATACACAGCTGTGTAATTTGGAGGGAAAAGAAAACTGTTTTCAAGACCTGATTTCGTAAACTAGTCATGGTCAGGTGATACTCTTTTGGAGATTAGGGAATATAACAATGGACTGGCGCTAGAAAAGAATCTCACTCTTATCAGCTCTCAGGAAGAGATCATTCTCCTGTGGAGAAGAGGATGATATTACTGGAATAAGTCCAGGCTGTGCCCAGTCAGTGTCCAATCCTCAGAGACAAGAGTTGCTAGGAAAGAATGAAGTTTACTCAAAGGCTTGCAATCTTGAGAAGGTGATGGGACTACCTCCTCAAAGCTTCCTGCTGGAGGATTCCGGCGTACAGAGGGCTTTTGTAGGAAGGGAAAGGAGGAACAGCAGAAAGGCCTAGTGCTCAGCTTGCCTTTGTCTTCCTTGGAAGAGGACAATGAACTCTGACCCTGTGGAGTTAATTCTTGGAGCCTTTTTTTTAGACAACACAGATCTAAAGACTAAATGTGGTGGGTGGGTGGTGGCTCAGTGGGTAAAGTACAAACATGAGGACCTGAGATTGCTCCCCAGAACCTACATAAAAAGCCAAGCATTGTGGCACTCTCCTGTAATCCCATCTCTGGGGAGGCTGACACGGAAGGATCCCTGGGACTTGCTGATCAGATAGTCTAGCCAAATAGGTGAGCTCCACGTTCAATGAGAGAACTAGTCTCAAAAAAATAAGATGGAGAGAGCTTAAGGAAGATACCCAATATCAATCTCTGGCCTTCACACACATGCAAACACACACATATATGTACACATGTGCACACACGCATAAACATATATACCACATACATACAAAAAAATTAAAGATGAAGGGGGACATTGCAGAAGTCATCAAATGGTCTGGGTTCTGCAATACAAAAAAAGAATAAACCCACACAAAGCAGTATTGTCACCATTTAGGTCATACCTCTCCTCTCTTGGGCTAAAGGAAGGGGATAAAAAAGGGCTGTGAAGGAGTTCAAGGTGAAAAGAGATGGAAGCGAAAGTAACTCAAGGACAATTTTCCCAAAGAGCTTTCTTGTTACAGTGGTAGAGCCCTGTGTTCTAAGCCTGAGCTTAAGGAAGCCAAGAATTGAAAGGCTCTTAACAATTATTTCTAATTTTTTAAGTACATTTATTTATTTATTGCATGTGTGCATGTGCGCATGCCACAACACACATATAGGGGTTAGAGGACAACTTGAAGAAGTCAACTGTCTCCTTCTACCATGTAGGTCTTAAGGAGCAAACATAGCTGTCAGGCTTGGTGGCAGTTACCTTTACTAACACAGCCATCTGACTGGCCCTTATCAGTATTTTTAAATAGCATGATGACACTTTGGCCTGGTCCAACCAGAACATTTCCTGGGATTGTAGTTTCCTCTTGACCACATGTAAAGAGCGCTTGAGAGAAACACTGCCACATAATTATTTAAATTCACTTTACCCTGGTCACTATAGAACAAGAACCTAGGTAGACAGCACATACTAATCTTACATATTAAATAACACTGATATATAACAAGAGCTGATAAAACAGCATATGGGGATGGGGAAAGCATTGATTTATATTGTTGGTCAATTTCTATGCTATAAATCCTCCCACAAAGGCTTTTAACTACTATGAGTTGGCTTACAAGAGTCCTAAATATTAACATTTATCTCTCACTAGTAAGAACTAGCTATATAATATACGTTGGGTATAATGTGTGTTATATGTGTTATTTGGCTATCAAAAATCACCCTTTAGAAAATTTTTATTGAATGCCTTTGGAGAGGGTGTGCTCTTACTGTCATCCCAGGTATCTGCTCCCTGTCGTTAACTGGAGCTCTCCATCCCTTTGCATTCCGGGTCCTCACTCACAATGATCTAGAGGAGCTATTACAGTTTCTAAACAGTGTATAGGGGCACCTTCATGGTCCTGGACTATGTCATTAAAACTGTGCACTCGTCCAGGCCTTAATCTCATCTTTAGATATTAGGGAATAAAAGAGAGCTTTAAAAATGTGTGGACTCCTCTTTCTCTCATTCTCTTAAATGTATGAAGAGTTGGCTTTTTAAATAATGCAAAATGTATATTGAAAGAGTTGCACATGCAGGGCTCTGGACCATTTGGGTCGATAACTCTTTGGCCTTAGATAATATATCTCCGAGCCTCTTGTTTCTTTATGATTTCCATAATGTTTTCTTCCTTAATCCTCACCTTAAAATTAGTGTGGGGCACCAGACGTGGTGGTGCACACCTTTGGTTCCAGTACTTGGGAGGCAGAAGCAGGTGGATCTCTGTGAGATCAAGGCCAACCTGGTCTACAGAGAAAATTCCAGGCCAGCTGGAGCTACAGGGAGACGCTGTCTCAATTTTTTTTTAAATTGTGAGAATTAAGTTTAATTGTGAGAATTCAGTGATTTAAAAGTTGAAAAAAAAAGTTGAGTAAAACAATAACAATAAGAATAATTGCTGATATCTATTGGACTAATACCACTGGTGCTTATGGTTGACATTTTATCTATATTTAAATCAATTCAAACTCACAAGCTACTGTAATGTCTCACACAGGAAAGGTGCCACAATGCTCTTATTTTTATCCTTGTTACTACCTTTATAATTGTAAGAAACCTTCATTAACACAGAATCAAAGTCTCTGGTTTTCCGTTGTTGAATTTTCATGGGAACATCAGTTAAATATGTATGACCTCATGTCAGAAGCAAATTGAGCATGATGGCCTCTGTTTCTAGGAGTTTATCTTTTATTATATGCAGTAGAAACAAAGTACGAGCAGGGAGAGAGGTGGAGAGAGAACAGCCGTTGGGCACACAGCCCGCAGCATAGCATACATGTTGTTTCGTTTCAGTGCCCTTGGTATGTTGCCTAGCTAGTGACTACTGGACATCAGACAAAGAGCTATTTGTGAACTTTTATTTCAGTTGTACTGGCTTGAGATTTTGTAAAATAGTATAAAATTTTCAACATTTCTATTAAATTTTATCATAAAATCTTGGATTTGGGCAAAAGATATCCTTTCAACCATCATTTACTTGGTAAGTTTCTATTCCATTATGGTTTATACCAGAATATAAACAAGGTTTTATGAAAAAAAAAATGTTGATCAGAAAAGTGGATGCCTTTGAGTCTCATAGAAAAGAGCATTCTCTCATTTGTGGGAGATATTGCTTGAAATATCTATTCTAGTCTATGGGATTCTTTGAATGTTTATATAAATCTTCCAGCAGGATAGATTGCTTTATTTAAAAGGAAAAAAATCTAATTTAGTAATGACTTGCTGTGTGTCTTCATAAATAGCATTTTATTCAGGGGGGTAGGTTAAGATAAGCACAGATAGCACAGGCTAGCCTTCAAGTTAATTCATAGTAAATGCTGGCTTTGAGCTTCTGATCCTCCTGCCTCCTCCTCCCAAGTGCTGGGGTTATAGGCATGAGCCACCCCACCTGTCATAAACACCTTTTTAGTAGTTACTTTGAAAGGATAAAGCAGCCAGTAGAAACAATGTGTAGTATTGGTGACTTGGAACTAAAAGGTCAAAGTGCATCTTCAAACATTTAAGGGGAAGATAAAATACCTGGAAACATTAGAAGACTTGAACATTGCAGTGAATCTAAGTGATTGTGAAAATACTGATGTCAGAGGCACCAGAAAAGTTTAAATTATTTCATGAAATGTGAGTGTGAAAAATAGTATTTCTAAATTAAGACAGTTTCCCATATTATGTGACTGTAAAAACATGCATGGATGCACCTGAATTAATGAATTTATTGAAATACAGAGGTTGAATCACACCTATGCATGACAGGCTTGCCAAGCCATGCTCTTGAATATCTCCTTGGTCAAACAGAAATGCTCTTACCTTTGGATCTGTATGGTTGATTAAAGCTCATCACCACGTACTTTAGTTTTGCTATATTTTTCTTTTACTTAAGTAGGGGAAGCTTATCCCTGAAGTTGAGAGAAAAAGGATGAGAGAATCAGCAAACTTATTCTGAAGACTCATTTTTCTCTAGTGTTACAGGTGGCAGGAGATGCAGCCTGTTGAGTTTGTTCCTCAGGGGTCTCTCCAGGAGCAGCTGAGGTCTTGACTGAGATCTGCAAATAAGAATTTTAAGGGGACTGGGACTCAGCAGTTAAGAGCACTGGCTGCTCTTTCAGAGGACCTGGCTTCAGTTCTCAGCACCCATATGGCAGCTAACAACCTTCTATAACTCCAGTTCCAGGGGACCCAATGCATTCCTCTGGTCTTCATGGGCACTGCACGACATGGGTGCACTTACATACATGCAGGTGTAACACTCAAACATATAAAATAGAAATAATAAATAAAATATTTTTTAAAAAATCATTTTAAGACAAGTCACTGTGAAGCAAAGTTGGGAGTTATTAACTAAAGGAGTTTATTAAGCAAAGCAAAGCAAAGCATGGTATTTGTTTTTAAAAGTTTGATTTCTGGGGAGTTGGCTTGGCAGATAAAGTACTTGCTATACAAGCCTGAGGACCAGGGTTTGGATCCCCAGGGCCCATGTCAATGTTGAAAGGGCATGGCAGCCCACCTGTAATCCTAGCCATACTAGCCATATTGGTGAGTTCTGGGTTAGCCATACTAGCCATATTGGTGAGTTCTGGGTTCAACTGGGAGACCCTGCCTCAATGGATAAGGTGAGAGAGATAAAGGTAGACTCCCAAGGTAAACCTTGGAATTCCAAAACACATGCACATAATGCACATTTGCACACACATGCATATGAATGAAAAGAAAGAAAAATGTCTCTATACACTTAGACTTAAGCACCAGCATTTAGAGAAGGAAGGATATCACCTAAGCAAAGGACAAAAGTAGTACACACTCAAAAGGAAATGTGGGCTTGGAGAGTGTGTCATTGCTGGGAGCAGGGCTAGGATTGTGGAGAGCTCCCTTATGGTTGAACTTAATGGAGAAGATTATTCATAAGTTGGGAAAGGGTTCCAGGAATGGTCAGAATTTTCCCCAAATAGAGTTTACTCCCCCTTTTTGTTATTATAAGAAGTTTTCTAGATGTATCATGTCATGATAACAGATGCATAATAGGAATAGGCAACTTTGTAAGGCTGATGATATGAAGATGACTGTTAGCAGTCATCACGGTTAGCCACAGTGGACACAGCTGATTTGGGGTGGTCTGACCCTCCTCTGGAGCACATTAGCTTTAGTCATCTGGTCTCTTGGTTTCCCCTGCTTGTCTCTCCTATCTCAATTGAACCTAGAAGTGTGAAAAGAGTGGCGAGAACAGCGCTATCAAATGTTCAGAAACCTTTCTACGAGAGTAATAGTAAGCCCAGGCTCATTCATTAGGGGTTGAGGAATGAACCCTCCTAAAGCCTCCTGATAAAGAATCTCAGTGAGTCGGGACATAAGAGTGGCAGGCAGGATAGGTGTTTGTTCTCTCGTCTCCCTGACAGGCCATGATGCCAAGCTGCACAGACATATCACTGTTCCCCACTCACCATAAGTGCTCTGCTGAGTTGTCTTAGGAGTATATAAACCAAATTTAGGGGCAATTGTAGAAAAAGACAGCATGGGAGCTTGTCTAGAATGCTTCTAAAAGACTGAGCAGGCAGATAAACAAATGAAGACACTCAAGGCTAAGCACACCCTTCTAAAGCAGGTCAAGATCAATCCCATTTGCAGAACTTAGAATGGAGATATTTCTGGCTTCATGTTTCTCTGAAAGGAGAAAGAAGAAAGAGTGGTGCTTGCTCTTTATTGCCTCAGCACTGTAAATTCTAATCGTAAAGAACTTCATTCCACACTGTAGCGACAACCAGTCTTTACCTAAAGCTGTGGGCTAAGAGTACACACAAAATGGAACAATGCCCATTTGATTATTGAGTGCAGGACTGGATCAGAATCTAGTGACAGACTCCATCCACTCTGTAAAATAATTATAGCACAGCAGAACCGACATTTGTATTAGCTAGAAAAACAGAGCGGGAGGGGACCATTAAAACATGGACTTCCTATTTACTCAGATTTCTGATGGAAAGAACATGCAAGAAGGGAGCTAAACTTAAAATTAGCTAAAACTAATCGTAACTACTAGAAAATGGTACTTCATAATATGTACATTTTATGTTGCTATGTATCTGTTAAAATTAATTTAAGAAATGCTAGAAGAAAGGGAAATGAAAAGAGAAATCTTTTTATAACAGTTCAAAACTTAAACCTCTTGTATGTGAAAACTTATACTCAGTGTATGATCTGTGTTACAGGCATTAGCATTTTTAAGAGTGTTTAGTTTTTCACCTAAGTGTACACATATGTGCCCTAATGGAAAATATTTCTAATACAAAGCACTCATAGGCAGATGAATAGCACATGCTGTGCTGGCCACTGCTTCTCTTTTCCCAACAAGGGCCTCTCCTGCTGAGATACCACCACAGTAAAAGTGGGCCCCTGGCTCCTTCTCAGACTAATCTCAGTGTTATCCTAGGATTCTTGGAACTGGGACCAAGAAGAAGGAGTCTAGCCTTATGGACCACAGAGCTGGAAAGATGGAATTGGGAGCTGACAGGGTCATGAAATAAATGAAACCAAGACGATAAGGAAAGACAGAAAAACAGGCAGGCAGGCAGGCAGTTAACTACCTGCATGCAGCTGGGTGAGGTCAAATCCATTCCTGTCAGGTAAGCCAATGCATTCCTTGTTGGCTTGAGGTGAAATGAATGGAGCTTCTGGTACTTTTCTCTGCAGGAGTCCTAACTGATGGGACAGCTCTCAAACAGACTGCTCTCTCAGCATCTGCTGGCTCCATGCCTTCCCCTCCTCTCTCGTACTTACCCTTAGATTGCCCTGGAGAACTGTCGTTTCTTCTCACTGCATGATCTAGTGTCCTCTCTACCCTCTTCTACCAGCTGGCTTCAGGCTCACCAGGTACATCCACAATCCATCAAAAGACTGCCCTGGGAATAACCTCGCTAGAATTACTGCAACAAGCTCCTAAGGAGGCTGTTCCAGCCTCTGTTTATCGCTTGTGAGCTACTGGGATGTTTCATATCTAGTCATGTGACCTCTACTTCTTTCCCACCCTGGACTCTACTCCAGCTGTGAACCAGGATGACTTCTGTTTGTGTTGCTGAGCATATCAGGTCCTGCAGGTGCCCAGGCATTCAGACAGGTGTTTCCCAGGCTTCCCGGTGCAGTGCTTTTCTGCAGTCCCCTCAGCACACATGTGAGCTGGCTCTCATCTGCTTCTTCCTGCAGGACTCCTAATTAAGCTCTATGTGATCAAGTGTGGGATAAATAAGGGGTATAGTCTAAGATGCAGCACATTCTCATGTATCCCATTGGAAACCACACTCTTTCTTTCCATATTTTCTGATTTTTTTTTCAGGTCTTACAACTGTAGACCACGAAGCTTATTTTGGTTCTTGCAAAAAAAAAAAAAATGGATGTCTGAATTGACAGTCATGTGTCACTTTTTGCTCACCCAGAAAATGACCTTAGACTGTCCATGGAATGCCGATCCATTGGGCATTCATAGCAAGGAAGAAAATGCACTTGGTTTTGCCTGAATTTTACTCTTTTAATCACCAGCCTAACCTTCTTTATTTTATCTTCCCACCATTTTCTACTAAAGGATAAACCAAAACTCTGGCAGTATCTTCTCCTCTCCCATTCGCCCCGTACATCCAGCTCACCTCAAGTCCCGATCGTTTTCACAATATCATGTAGCATTTGTACATGGTTGGTTTTATGTCTGTGACATTTGCAGTTGCTCCTTGAAGACAAAGGTCTCATTTTTCTTTTTCCATTCTATCCCTGAAAGCTAAGAGAGCTGCCTCTCCTGTTGCAGACACTCTGTTTCTCTTGACAACCCTCCAATGCTTTCATTCCCTCTCAATCCCCAGGGTAGCTGTCTCATTAATATACACTGTCAGCTGTTGTACACTTCCTGGGCAATAGGCAACCTGGTGATGCAGGCACTACTTTTATCCCCATTTCACAGCTGAGGAAACTGGAACTCAAAGTTACATAGACTGTTCAGAGTTCACAAGTGAAAGTTAAAGAGCATTCTGAATCCAGAGTGCTGTCTCCTAGAGGTGGCCTTCTTGACTGTTCATCTCCTCACTGAACCCCTCATGGCATATTGGCATAACTTCCACACTATTCTTTGCTTTAGACTTTGAAATGGAATTGTCTTTTTATAAGAACCTTCATAAATTCCTTTGCTAGTTCTCCCTATTTCAGAAGAAAATCCAATTATAAGCCTACTGTCCTCACCCCCTACCTCCTTGGCCCTTACTCCTTCCCTGGCTATTCCAGACCTGGGGGTCCTCAGAATAGCATCTCTGTTCTCTACCAGCATCCACACTCATGGTTCAACTCCAGTCAGAACTCTGCACTTCCTGAGTTCTCCTCCAAGCTTGGGTTGATCCAAGTGCTCCCACCACACCTACAGAGTTTAAAAATATCTGCTTTCTTCTTTATCTTTAGTGGATAAGGATTGTGTCTTTGATTTCCTAGCATAATCTGATATATGAGTATCATTAAATAGTAATTTAGTTAAGAATAGACCATTAGGTTTCTTCACATAATTCCCCCTTGGTGTTTGACTATCCATGTTTCTGTCCCTAAATACTTTTCAAGATCTCTACACCTGGTTTTGATATTGATTTATCCTGTGAAGAATGAGTTTTGCAGGTATGGCAGACTAAATATGATTCTCCTCCCAATAGGCCACATATTAATCCCTAAGAATAAAATCTGTGAATATGCTACATTACATGGGAAAAGAGACAACAGGTGTGATTTAAATTAGGGCTCCTGATGTAGGAAGGGTATCCTGGATCCTCCTGGTGGTCCCGTTATAATTATAAGCATTATTGTAAGAGGGAGGCACTTGGACCAAGGTTAGGCAAAAAGAAAATATAAGGATTGAGGAAGTTAGAAAGGAGAGATTGCCAAGATGCTCAATTTGATGATGGAGTAAGGAGCTCTGAGCTGAAGTCGGAGCTTTAAAAAATTGGAAAAGAGAGGAATGCTCCATATTGTCCAAAAACAAAGAAGCTCATCAGAGCCATTTTAGGCTTCTGACACTTCTGTGTCTTACCATGATTTTCTTGTGGCTTGTTAAGTATCAATGGGAAACAGTATGGATTTTGGTTCCTTGAAATTTGGTACTGCTGTGTAGTAAATACCAAATTAGCCTTTGAATTGAAACATGAGCAGAGAATGGGAGGATTTTGAGGAAAATTGTCTTTAAAAAAGTTTAGGTTACTTTGAAGGGAATGTTAAAATATGTATGTTAAAGATTGTGCTGAGGACTGGCAAGACAGTTCAATGGGTAAAGGCACCTGCACCACCAAGCATGGAAACCTGACTCCTGAAAATTGTCCTCTGACCTCCACATGCATGCCATGACACACACATGTACATATGCAAACACACACAGACACACAATAAGCAAAGAAAATAATATAAAAAGATTGCTACGGCTCAGAAGGAAGAACTTGGTAGAGACAAACTGTGTTGCCTTGGGGAATACTTGAGTCATCACAAACACACTGTTGGTAGCAAAGTAGACAGAGGAGGTGCCATTCATAAGACCTGGCATAAAGGGGGCATATTGTTTCAAGAGGAAAGATGGGCCTTGTGATAGACTAGCAGAAACCCAACCCAAATTGAGTCTTTGGAGTTGCAAGGGAAATAGAACTTGTAAACAATTAACTTGAATAATTAGCTGAGATTTCCAGGCAAGGAATTCAAATCACAGCCTGGTAATAGAAATTCAGGAAAGAACTATTAAGTATAAGAAGCACCAACACTTGATGATTTGGGAAAAAATATCAGCCCGTGTCAATTGCAAGCTGCAAACATACCCGCACGAATGAAATCATTCACTATTAGGACGAAAGTAGTCTCGGTAGAGAAAGCCAAGGCGTAGCTGGGTAACCTTGCTGATTCCTGGAAAGGAGAGAAGGCAAAGGATTTAATCTCATAGATAGTGGTTCTTTGACTAGATTAAGTTTGCGATTTACGGATTTTCTCAGCTTTCTCTGGAGAAGCCAGGAATAGAGATGCCATCCCCTAAGAAAAATATGTCTTCTGCGTGGCTGAATGAATCGCCATGGTGTACACAGGAGACCCATGAAGTCTAGAGAGTGTTGTACCACCAAAACACTGTCTTTGAACTGAAGGGGACAGAGAGGGTGATAGGAAAGAAAGCTGTTATATTTTCAAAATTCTACAGAGAGAAAATAAGTTGCTAACTGAGCTACATCTAAGAAGGAAAAATGGCTGCAGAGCCCCAGGCCATGAAAGTAAAGTTCTGAGCCATACAAGGTTATTCCCAAGCCTTGAAACGCAATGGTTTTTCCAGTTAGATCTGGAAATTGCTAGGGTTGATGATTCTTTTGTTTGTTTTATTCATTTTCTTCTCTTTTGAATGGGAATGCTTTTACAGCTGTCATTTTATGCATATCATCATTGTATTCTGGGGGCAGATACCTTACATCTTAACTACAAAAATTCATAGACAGAAAGGAATTCTGCCTGGGTGGATTAAATTTCGAGCTAGAGCCAACCTAATTGAGACCACTTAGATAATTGGACTTTTGAACTGATGAGACTTAGGTGCGATTTGAAACTTGAGTTAATACTGTAATAAGTTCAGACTGTGGAGGACCTTGGGATTTGGAATGTATTTCACATGTGGAATGGATATGGATCTTTAAAAACCAGAGGGCACACTCTAGTAAGTTGAATAATGCCTTCTCCCGAGGATACCCATAGCTAAATCTCTGGACCTATAAATATATTAAAAGGGACTTAGCAGATGTAATTAAATTAAGCATCTTAGTATTATCTTTAATTATTTTGGGCTGGACTCATTATAACCCATACATAGACCTGTAGAAGAGACATACAGGAGAATTGGAGTTAGAAAGAGAGAATAGAAGCACAGGGTGGAGAGGAGAGAGGTGTTGTTACACTTTTGGCTTTAAAGATAGAGAGAGGATGTAGGTGATGGAGCAGCATGGAAAGGGCAAGAAGATTCTCTCCTAGAGCCTCCCAGAAGGATGTGACTGTGAGTCAGTTTTACATCTAATCTCTGGAAATGTAAGCTAATAAATGTGCGTTATTTCAAGCTATAGCACGTTCTTACTACAGCAACAATAGGAAACTAATACCAATGCTTCTGAGAGCATTGGAATTAAACAGGGTTGTCAATGGGTTCAGCCAGTTGAGGAAGGCTGGAGTCTGAAAACAAGAAAAAAAAGCTCTTGTCTTTATGAAAACTGGACTCATTAATGTTTGTTTTTAACTCTGACATTTACAGTTTCTCAACTGAAGTGTCAGTATTTCAGTTCATCACAGAAAAAATTTGATAATTCTGCACAAGTGATGGGTCTTCTTTACATTTACTTATGGGGGTGTGTGCGTGCATGCCACAGGGCATGTGCAGGGCATAGAACACCTTGCTAGGGTCAGTTTTCTGCTTCTGCCATGTGGGTTTAATCTGGGGATTAAACTCAGGTTGTTAGGCTTGACAGCAAGCATCTTTACTTGCTTAGCCCAGATGGTGGTTTTTTATTTGTTAAAATACTAAATATATATGGATGATTCATTTATTTGTTCAAATATTTTTCCAACTTTGATAAAGTATACTTTTTGGCTATATTTTCACCTACCAGAAGAAACTAGCTTTTATCAGCTCTTAACATACACCCCGTACAGATGCCTAGAAAGGACAGTTGAATCCCTAAGACTATTCTTATTGATGTGACTCTAGGGAATGGGGTTCCCATTCCTCTGCGAGTTTTTGGTTTTTAGTTTGTTTGAGGTTTTCTTGATGAGTCAAAAAAGAAGTCAAGGTGTGTGACTGTGATTTTGTGTGTATGTGTGTATGTGTGTGTATGTGTGTGTGTGTTTTGTACATACAGTTTTCTGGAGTATTTAAATATGTATATACAGATGTTGCTATATCCAGCTGGCACTTAGAATAATTTACCAGTAATAACCACTGTAGTCACCTAACTAAGTAGCTTTAGTTTGTTTTAAATTCTAAATGGCATTTTGGCCTAGTTTAAACTTTCAATAAGATTTTTCTTATTCCTATAAAGCACATTTATATAAATAATGATATTTGACAGTTACGCATCAAACTGTTCAGAAAGGGAAAGCTCTGCCATTAATGTTAGATAGTCCTGTCATTGAGAATACATGCGTTTAAAAAGACTAAACGTGTGGTAGTTACTGGGGCTCTGTAAATATTCCAGTTCTCCTACTAAACACATAGTAAGATTGTGTTTTTTCTAGTTTTTGTTTGTTTGTTTGTTTTTGCGACCGGGTCTCACTATCTAACCCTGGCTAGTTTGGAACTTGCTATGTAGACCTGTTTTCTCTACTTTTGGATTTAATTGACATAACATATTTTGGCCAAGTAAATATGAACGTTTAACCTTTGCTAATCTCCAGCCATGGTGACTGTAAAAACCATGTTAATGTGTGGCCTCAGTCTGAATTCCTGAGTGGTTCCTATAACCTGCCCTGATATATGTAGCACAGACAGGCGATAAACTCATGTTCTGTTAACATCCTGATATTGGGGGCTGCTTGTTACACAGGGTAACCTACCCTTCCCTAACTAATAAAAGTATTTTGGACAAAAATTGAACATGACTCTCGCAAAATAGTTGACTTCATGCATGTATCTTCTTTGAGGAACCTGGAAAAGCAGCATCTTTTAAAAATTCTTAACTTATAGTTACAACTGTCAGTAGAATTTGTAACATTATAACTTGTTTCTTTTCATTACTGACATAGTGACTTAATGACTTTGTTATAAATTTGTTGATACACAGTTAAATCTGTTCCAAGCTATTTCTTGTAGCTTTTTAAAGATTATTTTTAAATGTTCCCAGGATATCTTTAAAAACCACTGTGTGAAAAATATTAGCTGCTTTAAGATTGATTTGCCCTTTCTTATTTGTTTGATAGAGGATGAGATTTGCATGGTAGAATCTTCACTTCTGGGAAAATAATTCCAAAAAACTGAGACTTTACATTCCAATACCATCACTATTAAATAACTCTAATAAATTTATTAAATCTAAAATTCTCTACGCATAAGTAATTATGAAATTTGGGCTTCACGTTACTGTTCAGACACTGGTTGCTACATCTTCTAACATGGGCCTTTCCATTTATAAACATCCAGTAACTCTGTGGAAGTCCAAGTGGCCCAGCTGATCACCATCATACAGAAGATATTTAAAGGAGACAGTATCCTGTTTCATTTCATCTCATTTGAGAAATAAGATATTCAAGGTCAAATGAGATTATAGTCTAAGAAACAACCCCATGAACTGAAACATTTATTTTGTATCCGCATATGTTCCTAATTTTCTAATGTGCACCCCAAATTTTTTATTATAGTATTTATCAAAGTATTTATTTTTATCTAGTTTCTATGAACTTTCTGAAAAGTAGTGGTTCAAATAGAGAGAGATAGAGAGATGGGGGGGTCTGTTTGCAGGTAAACCCTTTGAGCATTCTTACTTAGTGCCTCCATGCAGCTTCTCTATGGAGGCCACTTATCAGCAGTCCCTGGAGCTGTTGCTTTCACTCCAAGACTTCACAGTTCTTTTTCTGACCCTTGGGGTTTCTAAATAAGATAGACCTCCCTGCTGCTGGGCAGTAGAGACCATGAGATTTCCCTCCTACACTTCAAACCCAGAACCAGCTAGAAAAGAGAACCTCACAGCTCTAGCCAGCAACCTGAGTGAGGTGAATAAGACAGAGAAGAGACAGGAAAAAAGAAGTTCCATCCTTTTCCATCCCTGCCCACAGGGGGTGATTTCTGTCAGCATCCCAAATGGGGCTGCCTCCTTCAGCATCTCAGAAGTGAGGTGGCGTGAATGTTTTAAGGAAACCATTGGCTCCTCTGGATAGTCTCACTTCCTCACCTTCCTTTTGGGAGTTGCCCTAGGGAAGCTCTTGGCAACAGCCAAACAAATTAGCAAGTTTCTGGTCCTTCATTATAGCAACAGAAACCAGAATATTGCAGCAGTCATTATGTTGAGCACCCCACCATGACTCATAGTAGAAGAACAGCTTCCATTTAAGAATGCCCTCACTGAAGCAATATAAATTTAATTTCATTAAATCTTGTGCTTAGATGTGTGTCTTTTTGACAGTCTTACAATAGAATAGGAGGTATCCATGGAACATTTCTTCTTCATACATACCCAGAGACAATAGTTATCACAATTGAAATCACTTTTGCAATTGATGGAGTTGTAAATTGAACTAGCCACTGTTCTTTTTTGATGCATATCATCAATATTTTAAAAACAAATATACCTGGCAGACAAATTATGGATGTTCAAACCTGGGAATTTGGTATGTTATTTACTCAAAAATGAATGAAATGGGGCTGGAGAGATGGCCCAGTGGTTAAAAGCACTGGCTACTCTTATAGAGGACCCAGGGTTTGTTTCCACCACCCATATAGCTGCTAACAACCATCCATAACTCTAGTTACAGAGGCTCCGACACCCTCTTCTGGTCACTATGAGCATTATACTCACATGGTACACTTACTTGCAGGCAAAACAAACACATAAAATTAAAACACAATAAATTTTTTAATTGTTTTAAAATGAATGGAGAGAGACTGCCACTTCAAGGAAAGTAATTAATAGTAATAAAATTCAAACTTTAACCAAAGATAGAGTTTTGTAAAACTTTGTATCTACCACTGTGAGCTTGGCAGCATAATAAGAGTTTTCAAATTGGATGGTTGAATTCAACTAATGTAGGGTTTTTTTTTTTTCCCATGTTGTAAATGAAACATGTAAAAACATGAAAACTATAAATAAAAGAGTGTTAATTCTAAAAGTTGGGGACTATCTGCCTACTGGCTAATAATGTGAACTCAGATCAAGCTTCCTGGGTTCAAATCCCAGTGCCACCACTTAGTACTTGTATGACTTAAGTTAAATTCATCTCAGTGCCATGGCTTGCTAATATATAAAATGAGAATTAATTGAGCAAGCATGATGCTCATTTATACCCTGTCACCCCAGCATGAGAAAGCTGAGGAAGAAGGTTCAGGGTTCAAGTTTGGCCTGGGCTACATACTGAATCCCTGTCTCAAAAAATAAAAAATAAAGCGGTGATAAAATAATACCTAACTCAGAGAGGTATTGTAGGCATGAGATGAGTTAATATACATAAATCACTTAGAATACTATCTTACTTAAAGTTAGTGTTCAATAAGTTGTTACGGTTGATCTTGATGAATTATAATTTGTAAAATGAATAAAAACTATCAAATCATAATAGAAAGTTTTTGCCATTGAACCTCTGTCATTTGAGAGTTTGTTCTTTTTTGTTTGTTTCAATATATATATTCTTTATTATTTTTATTTTATGTGTATGTGTGTATTGCCTATGTGTAGGTAAGTACCTGTGTCATGCAATGCCCCCGGAGGACAGAAAAGGCTTTCAGATCCCCTGGAACTGGAGTTACAGACAGTTGTTAGCTGCCATGTGGGTTCTGGGATGCAAACCCAGGTCTTCCACAAGAACCGTCAGTGTTCTTAAATGCTGAGCCATCTCTCCAGCCCCTCAATATATATTTTTATTGAATTTTTGTGCACCCCATATAAAACATCTTAATCATTTTTATACCTCCTCCCCCATCCCTGCCCCCATTGCCTCCACCCACTGGATTTCATGCATTCTGTCATACATGCTAAGGTCTATTGAGTCAAGTTTGTGTATCCAGATGTCCCTCAGTGCAAGTTCATCCACTGGAGTCTCATTGGCCTAGATCTAGTGTCTCTCTCCCTTAAAGGAGATCAACTATTATTTTTATAATCTAATTGTAAGAAATTCACTCTTATACAGAATCTGGAAAGATTCAGAAAACTTTGTTCAAAAAAACAAAAGAATTTGTATTATCCAGCAGCATCAATGAGTTACTGTCAACAACTTGAGATACTTTTTTCCAGCCTTTTCTTCATGAAATACTACAAACAAATGGACTTACAGTCATCCCTCAGCATCTATGGAGTATGCTGGTTCCAAGCTCTCGTGTATCCATAAGACCAAGGTCACAAATGCGCAAGTCAACTGTATACAATATAATAGCATTTGCATATGAACTCTGTACATCCTGTCTTATTGTGATAGTTTGCCTTCATTGTCCTCTTGACTGGATTTAGAATCACCAAGGAGACACACCTCTGGGTGTATCTGTGAGGATGTTTCCAGAGAGATTTAACTGTATTGGGAAGATGTAGGCTGGGGATCCCAGGAAAGCTGCTGGCTCCAGCGAGGGTTTGTTCTTAACAAGCATATATAATGGGCTTTTTAAGGGAGGTTTGAGATGGTAATATAATTATGAAGGATATAGTTTAATGAGTTGAATATAGATAGGTTAAAATTGTGTTACATTTCAATTCCCTGCCTCTGCAGTGTTGAAAATTATAGTATATCATAGAGCTTAAAGAGTTTGGGAGAGTATGTGAATACAGAGAAAGGACAGGTTCTGTCATATCTCTTTTTTTTTTTAATTTTTTATGTAATGTGTGTATTGCCTGCACGTAGGTAAGTGCACCCGTGTCATGCAAATGCCCACAGAGGTCAGAAGAGGCTGTCGGATCCCCTGGGACTGGAGTTACTGACAATTAACTGTCATGTGGGTGTTGGGATTCAAACTCTGGTCTTCTGTAAGAACAGCCAGTGTTCTTAACCACTGAGCCATCTCTCCAGCCCCAGGTTCTGTCATATCTTATCCACCTATTTTCAGTGTTTAAGAGAGCATCAGTGTAAAGGAGAATGTGCTCAACCTGGGCAAGTGTCATCAGTCCTGCAGAGAGACTGCATTTGAGCAATTTTTTTTCTCCAAGACTTAAGGAGAAGGCAGTCATTTGCTGGCACTGCTCATTCACTCTGCGGCTGTGCGCCGAGCACTGGGCATGAAGCTTCGGGCCCTGCCAGGCCGCACAGCTCCAGTGGCAAATAGAGGGCATGGGCCCTGCCCTTCTGCAGCTTGTGCCTTAGAGTTCTCTAGTTCTCCCAGTTTTATAAAAGCAGAGGAGACAGTATTTGTTTTATACTTTATTTTAAAATTTATTTTGTTTATTATTATGATTATTATGGTGTGTGCACTCATGTGTGCATGCATGGGTAGCATAGCATGCATGTAGGGACAGCTTTTGGGGGTTCTTTTTTCTACCATGGGTACTGGGGCTCAAACTCAGGTCATCAGTCTTGTGTGGTAAGCACTTTTATCTGCCATCTCACTAGCCTTATTTAATATTCCTTAAATGTTCATGAAAACACACTTAGTTTTAGCATAAAGTGGGTAAGATGGGCTATAAAAGAATAATTGTTTTCTTTTCCTAGAACATGAAATTACTGTATTTTTAGAGTGCTAATATTATGCAAATCTCCTCATGTTTGATGGTAAATAACCAGCCAGAGCCTATAAATTGGTGGAATTTTACTGACTTAAATGGTGCCTCCTCTTCTAGGAGAAAATATGAACAAAAAGAGTCCATTTGAGGACCATCAGTTTTGTGTCTTCCACATCACTCTATATGCTGTTGAGCTGGCCCATAGCAGTGTGTAATTCCCAACCATAGGTGGTATCTTAAATTTTGGCCACAAATCAAGTTCTTTATGGACCTATAGTCTCCTGTTAATTAGGCTTAGAACATTCTTTTCTTCCACTTTAAGGTTATGTTTTACAAGCTTCTTATAAAACACATTGTATATGTCTTTAAAACCACAGAATGGTAGTCATTGGGATAGTGTGCTTACTTCATATATTGGCATTTTAAGGTTTTAATATTTCTTTCCCATGTGGCTGGTATGCTGAGAATACAAAATCTTGTCAAGCTAAAAGCCAAAGAATTGTATTAAGCCAAAAGAATTCAATCCCAGAATTTTTTATTATTTTTATTTTATGTGTATGAATGTATTGCCTGCATGTATGTAAGTGAACCTAGGTCATGCAATGCCTGTGGAGATCAGACTAGGACGTCCGATCCCCTGGAACTGACTGGAGTTAGAGTTGGCTGTTAGCTGCCATGTAGGTGCTAGGATTTGAACCCGGATCGTCTGCAAGAGCAGTCAGTCCTCTTAACCACTGAGCCATCTCTCTAGCCCCCCAGAATTTATTAGGGAGTGAAACTACTAGTCATTTAAGTCATGTTCTTATTCATATCCTGGCTAAGGCCTTCGGCAAACATTGTATCTCAGTAACTGCTGAAGCCAGTTATCCTGGGCAGGTAGACATGTCTGTGACTGTCCTCCTGCCCCACTAGTGTTTCGACACTAGAATCTTTTGTCAATTCTCCCACAGCTAGAAATCAAAAGTCAAACATTAGCAGCATGTTACTTTCTAAACAGTCATGTCTGTTATAAAATCAGCTCCTCTTTTCGTACAGTGCTTCCTGTTTAAATGTCTGGCAGGTGTAGCATCTTCACAAGGACCTTTGTCCTTGTGAAGTAACCAGCTGTGGTAAAGGAACTCCAGCAGATCTAAGAGCTCGTGATGAAAATTCATGAACAGTTTAATTGCAGAGTCTCATCCTGTCTTTTACATATGTGCTTGTTTTTCAGGAAAAAAGTGCCAGCGCAAATGCAAGACTCAAAACCAATAAAGAAGTCCCTGGATTAGTTCACCAACCCAGAGCAAAGTAAGTTCTACTTTCTTTTACTTGTATTGTTTGTAAAACTAAAAATGCTTTCTGAGTGAATTCCATTTTGCCCACTAGGTAGTCAAGATTGCCTCTAAAGCTTTAGTAATTGAGACATTGTGCCCTCCCCCAAACAAAATAGATGCATAACATCCCCAGTACATATCAAAACTGACAGTTTTAGTCCAGTTACAAAAAAAAAATAAAAGATAGATTGCTTTATGACTCTCAGATAGTTTTGATTAAGACACAAATACATTCAAAACATAAGGAAAATTCCTAATTAATGGCAGCATTTATGAACATCTGCCAGGCATGAATGGTGGTACAGCTCTTTAAATCCCAGTACTTGGGAGGCAGAGGCAGGCAGGTCTTCGTGAAATCAAGGTCAGCCTGGTCTACATAGCAAGTTTCAGGTGAGCTATGGTAATACGGAGTCCCTGTCTCAATAAATAAATAAATAAATAAATAAATAATAATTTCTGAACATATGTTTATCAGAATATACTGTAAAATGGTAAAGGTCCCAGAACACATACAAATGAAAGTGATTAGACTTGCAGAATAGAAATAATAATAGAAAATAATTCTACAAATAAATATATAAAACCCAGAGGACCAGAGAACAGGCAAAACACATAAACAACCATCTGACTGAAGAGGAAACTTGAATGACCAATAAATTTGATAAACATGTCATTTCATATCATCAGATGTACAAATATCTAGAAGCCTGACAATACAAAATTGACCAGGATGTAGAACCCAAATGCTCTTATGCCCTTCCAGTGGGAATATACACTGATGCCACTCTCAGAAAACAAGTTTTATTATCTAGTAACTAGGCACTTTTACTCTCCAGCAACTCTAGGTCCAGATACAGACACTTGAGAAACTCTTAGAACATTTTCAACAGGGACGTATTTGAAGTCTCCATAATAGTGTTGTTTAGATGAAATCTTGAAAGCAAAGCCAAATGTCCATCAAATATATAATGGGTACAAAACTGTGGAATGTTCTGATGTTGGGTATATCAGTGGAAAATGAATGATGTAAGTACACATTGTACTTACTGAGGTGGAGCAATCTCAGAACAGTAAGGAGCAAGATGTTCTAGTAAGTTCAAAGACAAAACTAAGTAATGTTTTCTGTATAAGTGTATGGCAAAATAATAAGAAAAACAAGGAAATGAAAAGGCATTAAGTTGAAAATAGTGGTTCCTTCTGACAGGTTGAGACACAGTGGGACTAGAGGTTCTGTTTGGTTTTTTTTAATTATTTATTTAATAAACACATGATTAGAAGAAGCATTTCATTACAACATTAACATACTCAATAACAATTTCCAGAGCAAAGATGCTGGCATCTCTTTCAAAATTGGCTGTAAATTTTAGGTTCACAGTTGAATTAATATACTTATACGATATTGAAATCACTGTAAACCCTAAAAGACATAAAATTGAATGAAGTTTTAACCTTTGAAAAAGGTCTCCATTTCATTTTAGAATATACTGTTTCATACAGAGAAACTTATTTTGTAATACAAATAACAGATGTTTGCATATGCATCTCTAATCTC
>NW_008360303.1:9528541-9530714 GCF_000622305.1 Nannospalax galili | reverse complement strand
AATACAACTCATCTAAAAATTTGTTGATTTTTTTGTGTGTATTTCATACAGAACATCCCAAACAATCTTATTCATCTATATACCCACATCCAAAATGGCACCGTCCCATAGTCTACCCCTCCACACTGGAGCCCATGTACTCTGTAATCCCTGTTACTGTCCACTGTGTTGTCAGTGCCCCCAGCCATTATCCAGCGCTTGTCTATCCACTGAATCTAGTCAGCCTATCTAGAGTTCCTTGTTTTAGGAAGATCAGCTCTTCCTCATCTAGAAGCCAGCAGTTGCCAGTATTCCTTTAGATAAGATTGGGGTCTGCTGTTCATTTTCCCAGTTCTATGCTGGGTTACTGTCTGTGAGTCTCTTGGGCTACCCGGGCCAGCAACTCAAAGGAAGGTATCTCCTGTCTGGCATTGTTTCTTGTTATGCAGCTTTTAGCTATACACGTGGACTCTTAAAGATTACATTGATCCCTTTAATTTTTGGTTATACTTTCCTTTTGGGTGTTTAAGACCATACAGTTGGCCTAGATAAACCAATTTATTTTTACTCTTAAGGTCATTTGAGGATCTGTTCCTCAGGGGTCACATGGGCTTGGGAGGAGCCCCTGACTCCTTTCTTTTACCACTTCCATCTATGTGAAGAAAAGGCAAAGGTCCTGCTCAACCGTATATGGCTTCACTTGGAAGCATGGAGAAAATGTTTCCTATGTGTTGACCCTCCTCCATGTAGACTGGACACTGATTCAAGTCCATTGGGTGGGGTCTTCATGGCCTCCTTGATCAAGAGGACAGGTAACACACCACAGTTACAGGACATTTTGAGAGAGGTTCATAGTCCCCTGGTGCTTAGTCGACCTAGGAGGGCAAGGAGCAAAAACTGTCCTTTGTGTCCCTCTGACCAAATTAATATAGGCCTCAAAGTATGCCTGTTAGACATCCAAGAAGGTTAGTTCCACCACTCTGGTACTTTTAATTTCCATGTGCTATATAGATAAAGCTTGGGCAAAGACCAAACAAACTCAGATAAACCTTGCCTAGACATGTATTATATTCCCTGAGCTAGTTGTATGTATAATTTGTCAATAGGTTGTTCAATTAATATGATTCCCTTTTTTTTTTTTTTTTTTTGAGTAGCTAGGCATTATTTATCTCTCGCATTGTCTAACCCTTCCAACATGGTTTCCCATTTTGAGTGCCTCCGTTTTTCCCATTTCTCCGTTAATACCCTTCTCCTATTTTGCCACCTCTCTTGAGTTCCTTCTTTCCCTGTATCCCCAAGGTTCCTTGCATAACCCTCCCTCCCCTCTCCGCTTAAAATAACCCCATTTTTATCCATCTCTCCCTTATTAATGCCTGTTTCCTATTCTCTTTCAGATTCTTTCTTTTCCTTTACCTCCTTGGTTCCTTTTCATTATCCTGGTACCTGTAGTTGTGTCTGGATACACAGTCACTTATAAGGATCTGGTGCTAGGATCCACATATGAGGGAGAACGTATGTCGGGTTTGGGGGGCTTGTGTGGTTTTGTTTTGTTTTTTCTGAGTCTGTGTTACTTCACTTAGTATAACAGTTTCTAGTTCCCATTTACCTACAAATTTCATGATTTCATCTTTCTTTACTGCTGAGTAAAACTCCATTGTATAAATGCACAACGTTTTCATTATCCACTCGTCAATTGAGGGACACTTAGGTTGTTTCCATCTCTTAGCTATTGTGAAAAGAGCAGCAGCAAACATGGATGTACAAATGTCTCTGCAATAGGATGAGTTATTTGGGTATATGCCAAGGAGTGGTATAACTGGGTTAAATGGTAGGTTCATTTGTAGTTTTTTAAGAGTTTTCCATACTGCTTTCCATAGGGGTTGAACAAGTTTGCAATCCCACCAACAGTGGATGAGCATTCCCCTTTCCCCACAGCCTCTCCAACATTTGCTATCATTTGTTCTATTGATTTTAGCCAGTTTGACTGGGGTATAATGAAATCTTTAAATGGTTTTAATTTGCATTTCCCTAATTACTAATGATGTTGAACGTCTTTTAAGATGCTTCTTAGCCATCTTTATTTCTTCTTTTAAGAATTCTCTGTTCAGCTCCTTAGCCTGTCTTTTAATTGAGTTACTTCCTTTCTTGATCTCCCCCCCTTTTTTTTTTTGAGTTCTTTATATATTCTGGATGT
>NW_008360303.1:9510084-9528462 GCF_000622305.1 Nannospalax galili | reverse complement strand
CTTTGATGTAAAGAAGCTGTTTAGTTTAATGAGGTCCCATTTGTTAATTCTTGCCCTTGTTTCCTGAGCAATTGATGTCCAGATTAGAAAATCCTTTCCTACACCTATCTTGTAGGTTATTGCCAATGTTTCCTTCTAACAATTTCAGTGTTTCAGGCTTCACATTGAGGTCTTTGATCCATTTGGAGTTGACTTTTGTGCAAGGTGAAAGATAGGGGTTTAGTTTCATTCTTCTACAGGCGGAGATCCAGTTTTGCCAGCACCATTTGCTGAACATGCTGTCTTTCCTCCAGTGAATATTCTTGGCCCCTTTGTCAAATATCAGGTGGCTGAAATTGAGTGTACTCCCATTTGGGTCTTCAGTTTTGTTCCACTGATCTGTGGGTCTATTTTTGTGCCAGTACCATGTTGTTTTTATGACTATAGCTCTGTAATACAGCTTAAAATCTGGTATAGTAATCCCCCCAGCATTGCTCTTAGTGCTCAGGGTTGCTTTGTCTATCCGATGTCTTTTCTGCTTCCATATGAATCTTATGATTTTTTTTCCAACTCTGTGAAGAATGTCATGGGGATTTTACTGGCATTGCATTGAATGTATAAATGGCTTTTGGTAGGATGGTCATTTTCACAATATTGTTTCTTCTAATCCATGAGCATGGGAGGTCCTTCCATCTTCTGGTGTCTTCCTCAATCTCTTTCTTTAAAGATTTAAAATTTTCATTGTAGAGGTCTTCTTTAATGTCTTTGTAACCTGCCTTTAACTGAATGTATTAATAATTTCTAGGAGTTTTCTGGTGAAATTTTTGGCTTCTCTAAGGTATAATATCATATCATCTGCAAAAAGGGACAATTTGATCTCTTCCAATTATTACTCCTTTAATTTCCTTTTCTTGTCTTATTGCTCTTGCAAGAGTTTCAAGCACAATGTTAAAGAGAAGTAGAGATAGTGGATAGCCTTGCTGGCTTCCTGATTTCAGTGGTAATGCTACCAGTGTTTCTCCATTTAGAATGATGTTGGCTGCGGGTTTGTTGTAGATGGAAATAATTATGTTGAGGTATTTTCCCTCCAGTCCAATTCCCTCTAGGACTTTGAACATAAATTCATGTTGAATTTTGTCAAAGGCCTTCTCTGCATCTATTGAGATGATCATGTTCTTGTCTTTGAATCCATTCATATGATTTATGACATTTATTGACTTACATACAGTGAACCATCCCTCCATCTCTGGGATAAAGCCGACTTGATCATGGTGGATGATCTTTTTGATGTTTGATGTGTTTGTCTGTATGTGGTTTGAAAGTATTTTGTTGAGAATTTTTGCATCTATGTTCATTAAGGATATGGGTCTGTAGTTTTCTTTTTTGGTTGTATCTTATCTGAGAATTTCTTTTTTCTTTTTGTGTTATGGGTCTGTTTAAGCTGTTAATCTCTCCTTGGTTTAGTTTTGGTGTTCCCCATCCCTTTAGATATCCGTCCATTTCTTATAGATTTTCAAATTTAGTAGCATATAGGTTTTTAAAGTATTCCCTTATAATGTTCTGTATCTTTCTGGTGTCTGTTGTGATAGACCAGAGGCTATAAAGCTCCATTGTGTTATTCCAGTTATGGGTCTGTTTAAGCTGTTAATCTCTCCTTGGTTTAGTTTTGGTGTTCCCCATCCCTTTAGATATCCGTCCATTTCTTATAGATTTTCAAATTTAGTAGCATATAGGTTTTTAAAGTATTCCCTTATAATGTTCTGTATCTTTCTGGTGTCTGTTGTGATAGACCAGAGGCTATAAAGCTCCATTGTGTTATTCCACCTAAGTCCAGGTGACTCCCAGTTCATACCAAAGTCACAAGCATATTTGACATAGTCATCTCCACCTGAGACAAGTTTGATGGTCTCCTTATGATCATAAGCAGAAGAGACTGTTATCTGTGGGCCTTCTTAGAAGACAAAAATGATCCACTTCACAGACACCTATTCCTGGTTCAGCGTCTGTGGGTTTCTGGGGCTATGGCCCATGTTATAGCAGTTGGGACTGCTCAGGGCATGGCTGACAGCTCTGAGATGTATTGTTCACTTCACAGAAAACTGAACACTTACAGAACCACTTACTGTCCACAGTGTAGGAGTAAGGATACAGCTGCTTTTTCCTCCTTTGAGACAAATGCTGGTCTATGACCAGGCCCTCTCTAGACAGGAGGAGGACAGCTTCACTGCTAATCACTGTTATGCACTTTGTCTCTAGTGACCATGAGATATCTGTTAACACAGCCATACCACATTTCCATCCAAGTACTCTGAAATTAGGCTTTTTATTTTTATTCTTTTAATGTATGAGCTGGAGAGCTGGCTCAGTGGTTAAGAGCACTGGCTTCTCTTACAGAGGACCCTGTTTTGGTTCCCAGCACCAACACTGTGGCTAACAACCATCCTTAACTCCAGTTCCAGGGGATCCGACACCTCTTCTGACTTCCACAGGCATTGTACAACACAACATGGGTGCACTTATATACATGCAGGCAATACACTCATACACATAAAAATAAAAATAATAAAATATTTTTAAATGTGCCCTTTATGTCCAAGTTATAGGAGATACTAAATGGAGAAGTATTGGTCTGCCCTGTCTTAATGAACCTATTTTTTTCTAATGCATGTAGTTCAAAATAATCAATATGCCATAGTCATATATTTTGGGTGGCACATTCTGCCTTCTGGGGTAAAGCATTGGGGAGGTAGTGCTTCACCTCGTGTGTAAATCAGCTTTCCATTGCTGTAACAAAACACCCAAAAAGATCAACCTAAAGAAAGATTGGTTGGGGCTCATGGTTTCAGAGGTTTTAAACCATAATCACTTTGTTCTGTTGTTTCTGGGCCTTTGATGACACAAAACATCTTGCAAAGTTGCTTATCTCATTGTAGTCAGGAAAGAAGAGAAAAGTAAGAGAGAGACAGAGACAGAGACAGAGATAGAATACGTAAAGGACCAGAGACAAAACACATCCTTCAAGAGCAGGCCCCCAGTGGTCTGTATCCTCCAACTAAGCCCTACATCTGAAGTTTCCACCATCTCTCAGTGACCCATTAAACTGTGACTGTGTCAACAAGTTAACCAACGGATGAGCTTAATGATTCAATCACCTCCCAGAGACCCTACCTCTGAGCACTGCTGTACTGGGGACTAAGCCTTCCACACATGAGCTTCGGAGAGTCAGAACAGATCCCAGCCATAATATCTCCTTATATTTTTGTGTCTTAAGTTTTCGTTATTTGGAAACTTTTAAGTCACTAGAAAGGAAATCCATGTGGTCTTTGCTTCTGAAGCCCATTCTGTCTATAATTCCTTAATTTGATTACATTGCATTCAAATTCTATATAATCATTCCTAGTCTCATGAAGTCAAGAAGTAATGGAAAGAAGAGGCTTTGGGGGTGCAGGATGACCCTACAGACTGGAATATTCGTTGAGTTTCACAAAGTTGAGCTATAGGTATTAGAAAGAAATGGGGTTTACCAACATTATTAAGCTTTGTTAAAGCAGGCGCCAATGTGTAAGCTAATCATACTGTACAAACTTGTCAGACACAGGGAAGCCAGCAGGCTTTCCCTCTCTCTCCACCCCACTCACAGTCATCTACTTGTGCATGAGGAAAAGAAGACCTTTAGAATGAAGTTCCAACCCAGTTGTCGCAGTGAAGTTTGTATTCTTGAAGGTAAACACTAATAATTAATGCTCCTGCATCAATGGGATTTCTATGTGGTCGGGGAGGGAGGGTCAATGTTTATCCAGACAAGAATTAGCTGATAGGGAAAGTTTATTTCTATCTGTTGAAGAAATTTCTTTCCTCCAGAATGAACCCATGGAGAGTAACAGAGTAAGCCTTCTTGCCTACCACACTAAAAATGTGATGATAGACACAACAGGTAACTGTGGCCTAGACTGAGCTCCTCTGATGGGGTACACCACACTCCCTGTGACAGCAGCATTTATCTGAAAGTTTATCTCTTTGAGACTTTGATAGTAACAAACCTCCCTTCCATTCATTGGCTCCATCCAGAGCAGTGAGTATGCTGTATCTCAAGGGAGCAAGAGAGGAAATATGCCTAGTATGTGACTCTGCTTGATAGGCTCCCAACAGAGGCAAGGCAGGCAGGCAGCGGGCAGCATTTCTCTATCAGTGGAACAATGCAAAATTGAAACCACTGAGGTTTTTGTGTTTGCATCTCCACATCCACTCCATACAACGACCTTCACTTTAAGTCTCAAGTTCCTGATACAGACCCTTGAACCTGCGATAAGTTCACTGTGACCACAGAGATGGCAGACACACTTGCAGAATGACTATATCCCCTCTTGTTCCTCTGCTGTGCATAGGTACAACTGCTAATTGGTCAGTTCATGTTGTGATCGTTAAATAAAAGAACAAATGGAAGCTAGTAACGACTATAGACTGTTAGCGGTAGAAGGGACTTCAGAGGCCAGTTGCTGGTTTATGAAGAAGAGGAACCTGCAGTGCCTTACCTGCCCCATACTGACAGACCACACTGCCTCTAAATCACATGAATTTAAATAGCACTCTGAGTTAATTAACAAATATTTATTGTTTTCCTGTTACACACAAAGTACTATGTTGCTAAGAACTGCAACCAGAAACTTTGCACCATGAACTCCAAAGACTAAATATGCATTTTGATGAGGTTTCTGGAAATTCTTAAGGCAGCTACACAAACATAATCTGCCTCTCTTGTTGTCTATGTGAGGATGTATTCCTGTATCCTAAAGCCTTTTCTCACTGAAAAGGAGAAAGTTTGGCCAGGAGCAAGGACCAAAGCATGCCCATGCAGCCAACATGGATGCACCTTCAGGAAATCTCACAGCCTCTTGCATTCACTGCAGACACAACTGACAACCTTAGCTGTGCTGTTTCCAAGCCTGGAGTAGAATAGAGTCTGGGAGAAAAGCTGAGGGAGAAACAAGGCCACTCCTACAAAAACAATGAAAGGATCAGACAAAGAACTAAAGCTCTAGGGTTACAGGCAGTTTTAATGGCAGCCAGTCGGCCCTGCCCACACTAGCAGCCCTGGGTATCACAGTATTGCCAGAGTATTGTTACTTAAGACCACAGAAATAGATCCTAGTCTGCAAAGGAATGCTAGCAGATGTTTGTGATGGACCCTCTCTTAAGAGTGTGCAGTTTGGAAAGGTTTGCCTCTAGAGTATCTCAAATAAACAACGTGTTCTGGTACTTAAGCAAGTAAAACCAGGAGTCTGGGAAAACTCAGTGCACACAATGACTCAAAATTCCTCAAAATTCTGCAAGAGAAGACTGTTTACTGTATTCTCTTCCTCCCAGATTTTTGCCCTGCCTTTCAAACCTGCATAAGAGAGAGGGACCAATTCTCAAATAGAGCATTTCCCTTATTTGAGCTATTTCATAAAGGATGGTAAAACTGCATATGTGTGAAAGTGCTGTGTAAACTGTGAACTGATTAGTGGTGTCACAGATCTGCATTGTTTTCCTTTTGTACCACAGTTGATGTCATGTGCTCATAGAGTTTTAAGTCTGGGTCTTACACCTGAGGAAAACCTCTGCTGAATCTCACTCATGGAAGGCCTGCAGAGTTTCAGGACACTTGTGCCTTCCTGTGACCGCTAATGTGGCAGGCATCATGATAAAGGGTACATCAAATGGGCTTCTCCCCACACCTAGCCTGAAAGAAAGATTTAGGACCACATTACCACTGAGGCCCATTCTACCACCCCTTTCCCTTCTGTGATTCTCCCCTTTTCCTGCCTTCCTATATGCTGTCCCCATCAACAGTGCCAGCCATCTAACTAAGCAGGTTAAATGGCACAGGACAAGGAAACACTCAGGACAAGGGCTACTCAAATGTATTACTTAGCTTGCTACCACATTTCAGTAGAATTTCAGTTCCTAAAAGGTGTAGAAACTGATCAGGGGCAGTGCCAGGCCATGGCTCTATGCTCTGGTTAGTTGTCTCCAGATCACAGTCATAGAAACAGCTGGTATCATCCAATGCCACAACCCCTGTAAGACTCATGTTTCAATACAACTAGGAGAATATTTGGTTTATGAAACACATTGGGCAGAAACATAAAACACTTTGCTTGCCATTGCTTTATTTCTTTTAAAATCACAAATGTGGGGACTAGAGAGATAGTTCATTGATTAAGAGCACTGGCTTCTCTTGCAGAGGATGCAGGTTTGGTTCCTAGCACCCACATGGTGGCTAACAACTGTCTGTAACTCCAGTTCCAGGAAATCTGATGCCTTCTTCTGCCCCTTGCAGGCATTGTATGCATGAGTGCACTTATCTACATGCAAGCAAAATACTCATACACATAAAATAAAAATTTTTTAAAAATTAAATCACAAATAGATTCCTGAAGAGGAAAAAAAAAGCAGAGCCCTCCCAGTAATGTTATGAATAATTCCTCTGCATTGAAAGGAAGTTGTATTCATTAAGTCATGAGCACTGATAGACTTTTGGAATGCATTTGCTAGATCACTGCAATGACAATTATTCTTTTTTAATTTTTGTGAATTTTATACATATATTTTGATCATATTTAGATCTCCTCCCATGTTTACACCCCTCTTTCAAACCCCCATCAAAATTTTATACTCTAATATATATGTAAAGTCCTATAGAGTCAGGTTTGCATCCCCGAATACCCTTTGCGTGGGTTCATCCACTCGAGCCTGGTCAACCTACTAAGACTTTTGCCCTTAAATGAGACTGAATCTCCCCTTCCCAGCAGTGACCAGTTGCCAGCAGTTCAGGTAGGGCTGCGGTTTCTTACCTACTTCCCCATGTCTATACAGGATTATGTCTGCCTTGAGCATGCTGTCAGCATTGCTGTGAGTTCATGCACGTAACTGGCCAGCTGTCTGGAAAACTGTTTCCTTGTGGTCATCCACCTCCTGTGGTCTTACAGTCTTCCACCCTCCCTTCTGCAATGATCCCTGAGCCTTGGGAGGTAAAAGTTTGATATAGGAGTCCTATTCAAGGATAAGCAATCTGCAGCCTGTTAATCTCTGCGCGTTGGCTAGTTGTAGTTTTTGTTAATCACTATCTGCTGTATAAGGAATCTTTTCTGCTGAGAGTTGAGCGATATATTAATCTATAGGTATAACAATAAGTCATTAGAAATCAGTTTAATACTATGTCTACTTAGAAGAATTCTTGTATTGGACTTTCTCCCATGGCCAGTGACCTGTCTAGCCTCAGACTTCTAAACCTGATATCTGTGTCAGGTATGGGCTCCATCTTATGAAGCAGACCTTAAATCCAATTAGAAAATAGTTAGTTACTCCTATAATATTCCTACAACTATTGCACCAGTGGGTATATCTTCCAGGGTAGTTGTTGTTGTAGCTCACAGGATTCACAGTTGGGTAAGGTTCATGCTAAATGTTCTCTTCATATAGCTTGCACAGCACCTTCCAGCACTTTGAAAGCTAGCTAGTCGAGATGAGACTTTAAAGTCAGTACCAGCTTGATTTCCCCTTGTTTGTTCTACAGTTCAGGAATGTAATAATGTCTTCAGCAATAGGGTCTTATTGTGAAGGTTGTGGTGAGTAACCAAGTGCAGAGGCAATTGTTTGAGGGTCTATGGGAGGCCTGGTCAACAGCTTCAAAAGAAGAACACTCCTGGCATTGGGCTTCTGCCTTGCAAGCCTATGGTGTCCAGTAGGGGCAGCGTCCCCCTGTTATAAAGGAACTCCTTTTGTTCTCTTTTTGTAATGTATATGTATGTACTTTAATTAGCTTCTATAGTGGTTTCCATATGACTTTTTTCTAGTGGCCTTTAGTGTTGGTTATCCCTCCCCATACTCCCTCCTCTGCCCTATCCTCCATTTCCCCACCCTCGTCAACCCTTCCTACGCTAATATTCCACTTTCCCCTTTAATATTATTGCATTCGCATTCTACCTCTTTTTAGTTTCTTGACCTCTGGATTTTCAAATTGAAACATGAATATCTAAGCGTTCAAAGCTAGCATCCAGCTATGAAAGAGAACATGTGATGTTTGTCTTGCTGGGCCTGGGTTAGCTCACTCAGGATGATTATTTCCGGTTCCGTTCATTTACCTGCAGATTTCCTAATTTTGTTTTTTAAGAGCTGAATAATATTCTACATATGTATATGTTTTACACCTTCATTATTCATTCATCAGTTGATGGACATCTAGATTGTTTCCAGTTCCTGGGCATTATGAAAAGGGTAGCAATGAACATGAATAAGCAGGTATTTCTGTAGGAGGATATAGAGACTTTGGACTATATGGAATGTGTGAGCCACATGGTAGATTAATTTCGAGCTTTTTGAAAAACCTTCACATTGATTTTCGTAGTGACTGCACCAGTCTGCACTCCCACCAGCAGAGCATAAGAATTCCCCTTTCTCCACATCTCATCAGCTTTGGTCATTGTTTGTTTTTTGGATCTTAGTCATTCTGACTTGGGTAAGAAAAAAATCTCAAAGTGGTTTTAGTTTGCAATGATGACTAAAAATATTGAACGTTTTTAAGTATTTGTATTTCATCTTCAGAGAACTCTCTCTTCATCTTTTTGCCCCAATTTTTAATTGGGTTGGTTTTGTTGTTGTTCTTGTTTGGGGGGGGGTTGTTTGTTTTGTTTTTGGCGTTTAGTTTTTTAAATTCTTTAGATATTCTAGATACTAACCCTCTGACAAGACATATAGCTGGTAAAGATGTTGTTCCATTCTGTAGGCTACCTCTTCACACAAATGATAGTGTCCATTGTACAGAAGCTTTTTGTCAGTTGTTGGGCTTAATGCTTGCACTTTAGGAGTCCTGTTCCAAAAGTCCTTTTCTGTACCTGTAAGTTCCAGTATATTCCCTATTTTTTCCTCTGTCTGATTCTGGGCATCTAGTCTTTTGTTGAGGTCCTTGATCCATTTGGAGTTGAGTTTAGTGCATCCATTTACCTGCAAATGGTATTTGTTTCATTCTCCTACATGTTGCTCTCCAGTGTGAAAAGCACCATTTGTTGAACATGCTGTCTTTTGTCCAGTGTGTTTGTGGCTCCTTTGTCAAAAATCAGGTGGCTCTAAATGCGTGGATTCAAATCTGGGTCCTCAGTTCTATTCCACTGGTCAATGTGTTTGTTTTTATGCCAGTACCATGCTGTTTTTATTACTATAACTCTGTGATACAATTTGAGATCAGGGATGGTAATGCCTCCAGCAGTTCTTTTATTGTTCAGGGTTACTTTGACTATTCTGGGGTTTTGTGTGTGTGTGTGTGTGTGTGTGTGTGTGTGTGTGTGTTTCCATATGAGATCTGAGACTACTTTTTCAATTTCTGTGAAGAATTGTGTTGGAATTTTAATGGGTATTGCAATGAATTTGTAGATTATTTTTGATAGGATGGCTATTTTCACAATATGAATCCTACCAATCTATGAGCATGAAAGGTCTTTCTGTCTTCTGGTATCTTCTTTAATTTCTTTCTTCAGTGTTTAAAAATTTTTATTATACAATCCTTCACTTCTTTGGTTAGATTTATTCCAAGATAACTTTATCAATTTTGAGGTTATCATGAATGGGATGGCTTCCCTGATTTCTTTCTCGGTATGTTTTTTGGTGGTATACAGGAAGGCTACTGATTTGGGGGTGTTAATTTTATAACTTGCTACTTTGATGAATGTATTTATCACCTCTAGGAGTTTTCTGGTGTAGTCTTTATGTATAAAAATCCTATAATCTGCAAATAAGGATACTTTGACTTCTTCCTTTCTTCTTTAGCTCCTTCATTTGTTTTATTGCTGTAGCTAAGACTTTAAGTATTATACTGAATAGGAATGGAGAGAGAGGGCGTCCTTGTCTTGTTCCTGATTTCAGCGGGAATGCCTTCAGTTTTTCTCTATTCAGTATGATACTAGCTATGGGCTTGTGGTATATTGCCTTTTATGTTGAGATATGTCCCCTGTACACATAGGTTCTCCATGACTTTTATCATGAATGGATGTTGGATTTTGTCAAAGGCCTTTTCTGCAGCCAGTGAGATGGTCATGTGATTTTTGTCCTCAAGTATGTTTTATGTGGCGAATTACATTTATTGATTTATATAAGTTGAACTGTCCCTTCATCCCTGTGATGAAGCCAATTTGATCATGGTAGATAATCTTTTTACATATTCTTGCATTCAGTTTGCAAGTATTTTATTGAGAATTTTTGCTTCTATGTTCATCAGAAAGACTGGTCTATAATTTTCTTTTTTTGTTTCTTTTGTTGTTCTTTTTTTCTTTGTCTGGTTTTAGTATTAGAGTAGTACTGGCTTCATAGAAAGAATTGGAAGGGGGTTCCTTCATTTTCTATTTTATGGATTAATTTGAAGAGTACTGGTTTTAGTTCATTGAAGGTTTGGTAGAATTTGGCTCTGGCTTTATCCGTCTGGTTGTCTTCTTAGTTGGGAGATTTTTTTAATTACTGAATCTATGTCATTGGTTGCTATGAGTCTGTTTAAATTATTTAAATCATTTTGAATTAACTTTGATAGGCTTTAAATATCTACAAATTCATCAATTTCTTTTAGATTTTCTAGTTTAGTAGAATATAGAGTTTTAAAATATGTCTTTATGGATTTTTGAATTTCCTCAGGGTCTGTTGTAATGTTTCCCTTTACATCTCTGACTTTGTTAATTTAGGGTCCTCTCTCTTTCTTTTGGCTAATCTGGCTAAACCACTCTTGTTGATCTTTTCAAAGAACCATCTCTTCATTTCACCAATTCTTTGTTTTCTTTGTTTCTAGTCCATTAATTTTGGTCTTGATTTTATTTATCTCTTTCTGTCTACTCTTTTTAGATGTTGTTTGTTTTTGGTTTTCCAAGGCCTTCAGATAAATCATTAATTTGTTTACGTGTGGTTTTCTGTTATAGGCACTTAATACTATAAATTTTCTTCTTAGGATTGCCTTCATTGTGTCAAACGTTTTGGTATGTTGTGTTTTCATTTTCATTCAATTCTAGGATTTTTACATTTCCTTCTTGATTTCTCCCTTGATCCAAATTTCATTCAGTAGTGTGTTGTTTAATTTTCATGAGTTTGTACCCTTTTTCCCATTTTTATTGTTGTTGGTATCTAGCTTTATTCCTTTTTGGTCAGAATACAGGATGATATTTCAATGTTCCTAAATTTGTGGAGACTTGCTTTATGTACTAATATATGGTCAATTTTGGAGAAAGTACCATGGGCTGCTGAGAAGAAAGTACATTCTTTGAGATTTGGATAGACTGTTCTCTAGAGGTCTGTTAGGTCCATTTGATTTATGGTGTCATTTCTGTGTTTAGTTTTTGTCTGATTGACCTATCTATTGGTGACAATAGGGTATTGAAATCACCCACTATCACTGTGTTGGAGTCAATGTGTGATTTTTAGATCTAATAATGTTAGGAAATTGGGTGCCCCTGTGTGGTGCATATATGTTTAGAAGATATTATAGTATCTTCCTAGTGGATTTTTTCCTTTAATGAGTATGCAATGACCTTTCCCTGTCTCTTCTGACTAGTTTTACTTTGAAGTCTATTCTGTTGGATATTAGAATAGCTACACCTTTTCTTAGACTTCTTTTGGTTCACTGTTCTGGGATAATTTGTTTATTCTTTATGCCCTCTTGAGAGTGTTTAATCTTCTCTTCAAACTAAAGTATTCCATCAGGTATTCCCTGTAAAGCTGGTTATGTAGATGTAAATTCCTTGAATCTGTTTTTATCATGGAAAGGTTTTCTTTCTCCTTCAATTACAACTGATAGTTTTGCTGGTTATAGTAGTCAGGGCTGAAATCTGTGCTCTTACATAGCTTGTATGGCATTGGTTGAAGCCCTTTGGCTTTCATAGTCTCTATTGAAAAGTCAGCTGTCATTCTAATGGGCCTGCCCTTACATATAGCTTGTTCCCTTTCTCTCATAGCTTTCAATATCTTTTCTTTGTTCTGTACACATGGAGTTTCAAGTCTTACATGAAGCTGACAGTTTGTTTTTTAGGTCCTGTCTATTTGGTGTTCTGTATGCCTCTTGTACGTTGGTAGATATCTTTTCCCCTAGATTTGGGAAATTCCTTCTATGATTTTATTAAAACTATTTTCTGTGCTTTGACCTGCATTTCTTCTTTTTTATGCCTATGATTCATAGGTTTGGTCTTTTCACAGTGTCCCAGAGGTCTTGCATGTTCCTTTCCTGGCTTTTTTTATATTTGACATTTTCTCTGATTGAACGATCCATTTCTCCAAGCTTGTCTTCAAGATCTGTTCCGTTTCCGCCACTTCCTTTGTGTTGCTTTCCTCTAGGTTTTTTGTTTGAGTCTCTGAGTTTTTTATTTCAAGTTTGATTTCAGTTTGACTTTTCTTCAGTGATTCTATCTCTATTGAACTCTAATTTTATGTTTTGAATTGTTTTAATTATTTCATTCAACTGTGTATTTATGGTCTTCAATCAGTCTTTTATTCATATCCTCTCTGAGTTCCTGGAACATTTATAATTGCTATTCTGAAATCATTGTCTTGTGCATTCGCTAGGTTGCCATTCTCAGGAAACATTACAATGCAAGTGCTAATTTCTGTAACAGACGTATTGTCTTGGTTATTCATGTTCTTTGTGGGGTTTTTTTTAATGAGAGACCTAGGCATCTAGACCAGTGTCATTGGTGGTGTTTCTTGGTATGGATAGATAGGGGAAAGGAGACTTACGAAGGCAGGTCTAGGAACTCCTGGATCTGGAGGTCCACGGTGGTCCTAAAAGAGCCGGTCAATTATTCTAAATGTAACTTTGGAGTATTTCAGTGGAAAAGTCTGTAATAAACAACTGTTGCCCCCAGAGTTTTCACTTGAGGGGGTTAGGTTCAAGAAAGCATTGGAATATGCACTTAACAATTCTTTGTTTTCCAGCATGCACATCTCTGAAAGCCAACAAGAATTCTTCAGAATGCTGGATGAAAAAATTGAAAAGGTAAGAAGTCAAATAAATTGACTACATTATTTCAAGATTAAAATGCTAATTACAAGTTAGGATAACAGTATCCTTATCTCTGTGTTCTAAATCTTTTAGTGAGGAGTTGGACAAAAAGCTAAAACAAAAAAGAGTGCATATAAAGATGATGCAATAGAGTCTCCCAAGATCTTAGGCTGCTCTCACTTGCTAAAGTGTGTCAAGTCAGGTAGAAACCAGTGAACAGTCTTTGCCTAGACAGTGTGTTCATATCACTGTGTATCCCTGATGCTGAGCTTTAACTTCAACTGCAAGGAAGGCTGCTGCCTGCAAAAGTCTACCAAGTGCCTATGTGTGCTTGACACCTTACTGAGTTCTTCACAAACTGTTTCCATTAGTACCCACCTCTGGGTGATGGTTCATTTGCCTGCAGACTTAACCTGCACAGTGCTATTATAGTTAATAAAGATGGCTATTATCTGCATTTTGCTAGAACTTAGAATGCTTAAGTAACCTACCCACAGTTGCCCATCCAGTGTAGCACTCCCACCTTATCTGCAGCACCACTCTCTACAGTTTCACCTACTCATAGAAGAAGTCCAAAAATATTAAATGGAACAATTTACTAATAATTCATAACTCATAGTGTCATAATTATTCATTTGTGTCACTACTATCTTACCATGCCAAATTTGTACATTAGACTTTATCATAAACATATATGTATCTATATATAGTCAAACACTACCTAATAGTGGTCCAGTCAGTCTGTGTGTATGAGAGTGGCTACCTGAAACTATTAACAGAGCTGAAAACTCCCATCACCTAGTGCTCTTGTGACTGTGCTAATGTTATATCACAACATTGCTTATGTGTCTGTGGCAATGCTGCCATAAATAAATATACTCCACTGCCAGTTACATGAAAGGATAGCACATGCAAGTATGTACATGATACTTGATAATAAATGACTATGCTACTGATTTCTATGCTTACTATATGACTTGTGGCAATTTTAAAATGTATTCCTTCCACTTTTAACCAAAAATAAATTGACTATAAGTTAAAGTGGCCATGCTACATCAACATAAGTATCATGCTTCTTGAGTGCCTCCAGAGGCCACATTAGGTAGCTGACCTGTACCATCCAGGTCTGTGGATATACTCTCTCTGACAATTGCACAACAAAATTGCTTACTGGTGCAATATGTACTTTCCTCATTACAGGACACATAGCTATATGCAGGAAAACAATATATAGAATTTGATACTGTCCTCAGCTTCAGGAGTCTAATGGGAGTCTTAGGAACCTATCTCTGGCAAATAAAGGAGATGACTGTAATGGTCAGGATGGAATTCCACAGATCCAGCTGTCTTTGGAAACAGTCTCCATGTTGCCTCTCTAGCAATGTAGGTGTTCTAGTTTGCTTTCAATTGCTGTGACAAAACATTCTGACCAATTCCCACAGTTCATCACTGAGAACTGTGGGAGCCCAAGGTAGGAACTCAGGGCAGGAACATGGAAGAATGTTGCTTGCTGGCTTGCTCCCTGGCTCATGTTCAACCTCTTTCTTATACAATACAGGACCACCTGCCCAGGGGTGGCACCCCCCAACCCCCACAGTGGGCTGGGCCCTCCCATATCACTCAAAAATCAAGAAAATACCCCATAGACATGGCCACAGGCCAGTCCAATGAAGGAAATTCCCCAGTTGAGGCTCCCTCTACCCAGGTGTGTCAAGTTGACAACTAAAGCTGTCCAGCATAGTACGGATTTACACTGACAGTAAAACACAAGTTGAAATGTAAGTATTGACCTAATTTCAAAGTGTCACATGTTCTGAATGACATGGAATATGACAATGATGTTACTTTACAAATCTGGTATTATAATTTATGAACATTATTCTAAAGAAGAATTTATGAACATTATTCTAAAGAAGAGTAAATTCAGAACATACCAAACTATGGTTAAAACATTAAAAGCCTATTTTCAGTTTTTATTTTAACTTTTTTTTTTTTTAACTTTTTGGGTGTCCATATGTGTATGTGTGTGTGCAGGTGTACATGTGAGTTACGATTTGCATGCACATATGTTTATGTGGAAGCCAGAGGTCAACCTCAGGTGTCATTCCTCAGGAGCCATCTGCCTTGATTTTTAAGACAGGATCTTTAAGTGAGACCTAATTAGGCTTACCTTGCTGCTGATGTGCTCTAGGGATCCACCTGCCTCTACCTCCCCAGTACTGGAATTACAATCGTACACCACCATGCCTGACTTTTTACGTGAGTTCTATTGATGGAACTTAGTTCCTCGTGCTTACGAGTAAAGCACTTTATGGACTGAGCTATCTCTCTAGGCTTCCCCCCCCACACCCTTTTTTAGATTGGGGAGTAGTTTGTTAATTTGAAAGAATGTTTTTTATTCTTTGAAAACTTCATACATGTATGCAATATATCTTGATCACATCTGCCCCTCTTTTGCCCTCTCCAGGACTCCCCATCACATCTCCTTCCCAGCTTCTTGTCTTCCTTTTATATTTATTTATTTACTCACTGAATCCAATTAGTGCTGCCCCATGCTCACAGATATGAAGCCAACCACTGTGCCCACACTCCTAAATAAAATGACTCTTCATCCCCTAACAGCCATCAACTGCCAATGGCTCTTCAGCAAGGGGAGGGGGGGGCGGCTCATGAGTCTCTGTCCCCTCCATGCTAGAATTTTTACTGGCTTGACCTTGTGCAGATCTTGTGTAGTAACCACAGGTGATGTGAGTTCATGTGTGCAGCAGCTATGTCATGCCAGAGGACATTTTATAGCACTCCACCCCATCCTCTGATTCTTACATTCTTTCCTCCCCTTCTTCCAAGATCTTCTCTGAGCCTTGGGGTGGAGTCAGTATAGTTGTTTCATCTATGACTGAGCACTTCAAACAGTAATGCATCTTTGCATTAACAACTACCCATTGCAATAAGAAGTTTCTTTGGCCAAGATTGGGAGGAACACAAATCTATGGTTATAAACAAATATTTAGAAGGCAGTTTCTCAACATGACCATTTAGAAAAACACCATCAATAGGTTCTCCCCTAGGATGTATGACTTCCCTAGCCATGGGTTTTGACCATGTTTACAGTGCTAGGCATAAATTCCCTCCTGTGGAGCAGCCCTAAGATTCAATCAAGAAAGCAGCTGGTTACCCCCATAATAGTCTTACCACTATTGCACCAGTGGACACACCTTGATTGGCAGGTTAATATAGTTAACATGCAGAGTCCAGTGCTAGATAAGACCCTTGATGTCTTTATTCCCCCAGCATCCTGCATAGCACCTTCCAGCACACGAAAGCTAGTCAGCTGGTAAAGTTCTCTGGTCAGTTTCAAGACTGATTTCTCTGTGTCCTGCCACCAAAGTATTGTGGTGTCTTCAACAGTAGGGTCTTACCATCTAATTATGATGATTAACCAAGAGCAATGGCAATAACTTGCATTGCCTGGGGGTTCTCTGACCTTAGGGAGGTAGCCTGTACCTGGTACTGAGATTTCCATTTAATAACCCATGTCTTCTAGGAGCAGCATTTTTCACTAGTTAATGGTGTACTTCCGTTCAAATTCCTTTTTTAAAAAAATGTAGATATTTGGGGGAGGGGGTTATTTATTGTTTTGAGACAGGGTCTCCCTGTAGCCCCAGCTGGCCTAGAACTCACTATGTAGACCACTTGGCCCAGATCTCTCAGAGATCTGCCTGCCTCTGCCTCTGCCCCTGCCTCCCAAGTGCTGGGATTAAAGGCATATACCATCATGCTGACTCCAAAATTATATTTTTTAATTGGCTTACAAATTAGTGGGGTTTCATAAGGCTTCTTCATGCATCCTTGGTTCTGGTTAACCCACCCCCTATCTTTCCTTTCCCCCACCTCCTCCCATCCCAGTTCCAGATTAAACCTTTGCTCCCAGTATTCCCCCTGCTCGTCCACACCACACATGTTCTACTTTCGCTTCTTATTACATTTTTTACTTGGATTGCAAGATCATAGGCTCCCCAGTAGCCTCTTCATGCACACTTCATTCTGCTTAAACCATCCCCTGGCCTGTTTCCCATCCCCATCCTCCACTACCTGCTGAGCTCCTCTGGCCCCAGTAGTTCCCTCTCTACTTTCATTTCACATACATTCTACTATCCATTCCCAAATTGAGTCCCCCACCCCCTGTTTGTAGGTTCCTAGTTTCCATGTGTACACTATGCAAAAGATTCAAAGCCAGGCCCCTCACATGGTGGTTTTTTGTTTGTTTTGTGGCCATTTCATCTGAACATCTCTTCTTGAATTTCTACCTTATGATTGTGTTATTTAATTGCAAGATAGTGAAGATCTTTAATACATCAGGATTTAGACCCCATTTCAAGGTGAACCCTGGAAAGAATAAATGCATTATCTCTTGTCTCATTAAAAGACCAGCAGATACCACCAATGTGAAAAATAGAAATGAATAGTGAATTTCAATGTTATTCTGCAGTGTTTCCTGGCTGAATAGGAATATTTTAAGTGTAATGTTTTATTTTCAGTACAAAGTGGCGTAAGTATGACTTGACATTCAAAACTTCATTCAGATCAATTACTAAGTTTCACATATTGGTTCAAAAGATGTTCAGCTTGCCGATAACATTTTGTTTTGGTAAAGAGAAGCATAAAAAGAAATATTTTGTTCCACTATAATGATAAAGATCTTTGTTTTTTCTGTTTATTTGGCTTTTCTCCTTACTAGCTTTTTTTGACAATAAAAAATATTTGCTTTGTAGTTAGGGATAGAATGGAAAAATCAAAACCTGAATTTTTAAGCTATGTTTTCAAGCAACATTTATAAACTTTGACAAGGCATTAAGATAATCTGATCTCTTTCTATAATTGAAACTCTATCTTCTTTTATTCAAAACTGAAGTTCTTATTCCCATCAAAATATTTTTTCCTTTTGCATCTAGGATAGAGTATGATAGGCTAGCACAGCAAAACAAAGTTTATAGTTTAATCGTGCATTTGGATAGAAGACCCTTCTTTTCATAAAGGAGTGTTTTAAATTCAACATCAACAGTGTTCCTACTATTGAGTACTTTTTGTTTTGGTGCTGGTAATTGAACTCCAGGCTTCATGCATGGTGCATGCTGGGTAAGTGTTCTTCTACTGAGCTATGCCCCAGCCTAAATATATTTATATGTAAAAGAAAGCTGTTACTCCATCTGCCATGTACCCAGTTGATTTGTACAAATAATCCCCTGTCCTTTGAACTGTGTATTTCTGTTTCTCCTCTCTTCTCTAAAATTCATCCTTTTGCATATGCAATACCAGGTGCCATTAAAACATGAAGCCTCCAGAAAGTAGAATGCTTCTGTTTGATAGATGAGCAGTGCTCAGTAGAAGAACAC
>NW_008360303.1:9482511-9510070 GCF_000622305.1 Nannospalax galili | reverse complement strand
TCTCTCACATAGAGTGGTTCAGCAGAACTTCGTCTTTCTCTTCATTTCCCATTAGGCATATGGTTTTTCTAATGCCCTAAAATATAGTTAAACATTGATTCAGCGCCTGCAAGTTTCATTTTTTTTAAATTTCTCCCCTTTATTAGTTTATCCCTCAGCCTTATTTCTTTTACTTAATATATGGTGTGTGTGTGTGTGTGTGTGCGTGTGCATGTGTGTGTGTGTGTGTGTGTGTGTGTGTGTGTAAAACCTTCCAACTCTCAAGGATTGAGAAGTTGAGTTGAGAGTTTATCTCTACTTCTTTTTAAATTAATTTTTTAGTTAGTATTCAGAATAATAGGACTCATTTGACACTTTCAAATATTTACATATTCACATATATATATAGTCATATACACACATCATTGTACCTTGCTCATGTTTACACACACATTACTCTCTCTATCCCATAAGTTTCATTTTAAAGTGAGTTTCTTGGGACAGGAGTATCAGTTCAGTGCTAAAGTTCTTGCTGCACAAGCATGAGAATCTGAGTTCAGATCCCCAGTACCCACATAAAAAGCCAAACACGGCAGCACACCCCTACACCCACAGCACTAGGAGGTAGAGATAGGCAAATCCTGGGGCTCTATGGCTAATCCAGCTGAAAAGATGAGCTCCGGTTTCAGTGAGAGACCCTGTCTCGAAGAAATAAGATGGAGAGCAGTAAATAGACCTAGAGATGACCTTTGGTCTCTCTGCGTGCACACATAGGCGAGCCCACTCTTACACACACATCCACATATATGTATGTAAAACACACACACACACATGCACACACATGCACACAAAAAAAGAAAAGCCATACTGTGAATTTAGCATGTAACTGGTTTTTGGCTAATGGAGGAGTCCTCCATCCATCACCACCATTGTCCTCTCCCCTAGCCCCCTGTTATCTCAGACTCTGGTTCCCTTCACCAAACATAGGATTTGCTTCCTAAGTCAGATGCTGAGACAGACTCTAAATCATTCCCCAGGCAGTTGGGAGAGTTCCCAAGATACTTGGTACCATTTCACTGTGCTGGATCAGAGAAGGCCCTGGCACCACTCTTCATCTGAAGGTGAATCATGGAGAGATGTAGTGAGAGCAATAGAACTCTAGAATCTTTTTCGCTTTCTTTTGCTTTTCCTTTAGGAGATTAAAATGGTATGTATGAACTAAAGGGAACCACTGTATGTTAGGGTTTTGGTTTGGTTTGGTTTGGTGTTGGTGTTTGTTTTGTTTTGTTTTGTTGAGACAGGATCCTGCTCTATAGCCCAAGCTGGCTTGAAACTCACTATGTAGCCCAGACTAGCCTCAAACTCAGTTGAATGATGGTGTCCTTTGGATGTACAGAAACTTTTTAGTTTTATGTGGTCCCATTTGTCAATTATTGGACCTAATGCTTGCATTATAGATGTCCTGTTCAGAAAGTCCTTTCCTGTGCCTATAAGTTCCAGTGTATTCCCTACTTTCTTCTCTATTAGCCTCAAACTCTGAGCAGTGCTTCTGCCTCAGCCTCCTGAGTGCAAGGATTATACGTGTGCACTACCATACCCAATTTTGCCTCATTCACTTTTAGGTCATTATTTTGTATTCTGATGTGTACCCCTTGTTCCATTAAAATCTATAATTTTGAAAAAAATAATCTCTCAGAACTTTACTTGAAACATTGGCATTTGCTTAAATTTGCAGCTTTAAGAAAATGACAGTTTTATTCAGAACAAGAGTTTTTAAAAGGTGTCGTCATTGTTGTTGTTGTTGTTACTTTTTTAAGACAGACTCTGGCTGTGTGGCCCAGGCTGGCCTCAAACTCAAAATCTTCCTGCCCCAGCCTACTGAGTGCTGGGATTACCACACCTGGCTAGTGATTTTTTTTTTTTTTAGCTCCACTCTTTCACTATGGCTAAAGCAAAACTAGTGTCCAAAACAAAAATTGGCCCATAAAGGAGTTTCTTAACACAGTATTCATCTAAGGTAACATCATATTTTAAGGTATGCTTTCCACTATACATGTTAATTTGCCTTTAAGAAACAGGAAAATTGAATAATTTATTAGATTATCAGCAATAATAGTGTCTTTTATGTGTAAAAACAAAGATTTCTATTTTGGTCTATGTGGATGGAAAAATCCAGCTGATTACCAAGGAGTCTTCCATCTACTCAGGGACCTTGGACATTTTAATAAAGAATGTCTCTCAACAAGGCCATTTAAATCTGGTTAGTTTTTCTCATACAAGGCTTCTTAAACTTTTGGGGGCCTTGAACATCTTTTAAAAATCTTTATAAATACTCTCCCTATAAAAATACACAGAGAATCAAATATACAAAAGCTTTTACCTGTAATTTCAGATTCCTAACTCCATGGAACCTGTCCATAGGTTCCAATACTTGCTGTTGTATTTTACTGCTGTGAAACTTAAAAGTTGCAACCTCTCAGAAGCCACCTGCACCCGTGACAGCTACCTGATCTTTGTGCGTCTTTGACTTTTAGGAAGACTAGGAAAAGAACGCAGTTGACTGTGCGAACCTTTCTCCTCCCTCCTCGCTCTCCTCCCTTCTTGCTCTCCTCCCCTCTCGCTCTCCTTCCTTCTTTAGCTTTAAGTGCCTTTCTCTGTAATCCTCATATTCTTGCATGATTTTGAGACTATGGCTCTCTTGACTGAAATTGTTTAATGTGATATTTTTAGGAAATGTTGGAGGAAGAGCAGTATATGAATTTAAATTTTTGATTTTAAAATGCAAGTTTGTTTATCTGTAGACATCTCCATCTATTGAACAATCATTTATTTATACTTAGAAAATATTTGGGGGGCTAGAGAGATGGCTTAGCAGTTAAGAACACTGGTTGTTCTTGCAGAAGACCCGGGTTCAAACCCCAGCACCCACATGGCAGCTAACAACTGTCTGTAACTCCAGTCCCAGGGGATCCAGCAGCCTCTTCTGTCTTCCGTGGGCATTGCATGACACGGGCGCACTTACGTACATGCAGGCAATATACACATACACATAAAATAAAAAATAAAATATTACTCAATAGACCTTAACGTATAAGACAAAATGCATGAAGTCTCGTGGGGGTTTGGTTAGGAAAAAAAAAAAAAAAAAAAAAAAAAAAAAAAAGAAAATATTTGGGTCCCTGAAGTGGCCTGATTTCCTTGGGTCCAGAACTAAGCTAGTTGGTAAGAGATTGATAAGAAAATTTGGAACTATTGTTTCCAGGCCTAAAGACTGTCACATGGTCTGCCCTACCTGCAGAGGAAGTCATCATGTGTTTATTGAAAGTGGGCTTGCCTGCCAATATCACTATATAGCTTAGTTTCTTGGAGAGTTGGAGAGATGGCTCAGTGGGTAAAGTGCTTGCTGCTCAAGCACCAGGACCTGAGTTCAGATCCCAAGCGCCCACATAAAAAAGCTGGCACAGTGGTGCACATTTGTTTAATATGTTTTATTTATTATTTTTATTTTATGTGTATGCGTGTATTGCCTGCATGTAGGTAAGTGCACCCATGTCATGCAATGCCTGCGGAGGACAGAAGAGGCTGTCAGATCCCCTGGAACTGGAGTTACACAGTTGTTAGCTGCCATGTGGGTACTGGGATTCAAACCTGGGTCTTCTGCAAGAACAACCAGTGTTCTCAACCTCGCTGAGCCATCTCTCCAGCCCTGAGTGGTGCACGTTTGTAAACCCAGTGCTGGGATGGAGTAAGTAGATGTGGAGGGGGGGGGGTCCTCTGGCATCCAAATTAGCTGAAACGGTGAGCTCCAGATTTGGTGAGAGACTCTGTCTCAAAAAATAAGGTGGACATCACAGTTCTCTCCCAGCTCAGGGACCATCACAGAAGAGGGGTAGAATGATTGTAAGAGCCAGAAGTAGTGGATGACTTCACAAAACAGTGTTTTCCAGACACAACAGGGGAGTTGCACACACCACAGTGGTTGTGACAGCATGCACACGACTGCGCAAGCTCAAACCAGACAGAATCTCAGGATGGAGTGGGGAGGTGGCCGTGAGTCCACCCTTGCTGAGGAGCAATTGGCAATTAATAGCTGCGGGGAGAGGGAGAGCAGGTTTTTGAAGGGTGTGGCCCCTGACAGATCACCATGCTTGAATGGATGGCTATACACCCAGTGGGTAGCACAAATTGGACTGGATGGGTTTTTTTTGTTTTTTTTTTTAATGAGGACAGAAAGTTGGGTGGGTAGAGGAAGGGGTGCACCTGGGTGGAGTTGAGGGGTAAGTATGATCAAATACATTGTATGAAATTCTCAAAGAATTAATAAAAGCATTTTTAACTAGAGCGAGTGATAGAGAAACATACTCAGTGTCAACTTCTGGCCTCCACATGACATACACTGACAAGTGACTGTGTGTGCATGCACACACACACACACACACACACACACACACACACACACACGTTTCTTGCTCCATAGTGAACATATGAAGTCAAAGCCACATCCTTTGCATCTCTCACTTTATCCCCTTGCCTTTCCTTCTCTCTCCCACGTGTGTAGCCAAATTAAAGCTGTAATTACAGAGGGCAAGGATGTGACTCACTCCTGTTTTGTTTTTATTCCTGTTTCATGGCTTTATGCAGATGACTTATTAATTGTCGTGACAATGACTCTGGTGTAGAAACCTCTGGCCTTTTAGAATCCCAGCAGTCCCCTCTAAGCTGGTAGGAAGCTGTGATGCAGTTAGGGACAATGAGTAGGCCCCCAAGGCCCAAACAAAGGCAAGGCCCTGAGCTCACTTTATTGAGCTGGGCTTGATTTTCAGCAGCCATGTTCCAGGTTCTTTAGGGATCAAAAACAGGAGAAAGGTTCAGATTCTGAAGCAATGAAGTAGACTCAATGCAGTTTCGAGCAGTCAGTGAATGGCTTCATCTTGCCACTGGACAAGGGAAGTCTAAACGTGTTGGAATCTTTAAGCAAATACCTAAGCTTAAGAATTGAGCCTCTTTGTTTCCCTAGAACCTAACACAGGGCTTCAGAAGCTTGTTGCCTAATAGACCAATACAGAAGAGGTAAAAGCACGTAGGGAAGGAGGTGTGGTTGGGAAGACACCTGTGGCTGGCCCTGGTGGGAGACACTCATAAGAATTTGGAGCAACATAGGAGTATACAACAGATACATTGCCAGGAAACTATCCACAGGGAATAGGTAAGGAGGCATCATGACAAGAGAAAGTGTGTGCAGTTCAAACCTGGACTAAATGCAAAACTGGATCCAGCTCTCACTTAAACTTCCCAACCCTTACTTTCCACACAGATAGTATTTGGATAATAATACTAACTTGTCGGGGAAATTGAAGAAAATCTACACACATAGTTTTGACTCTGCCGCAGATGGGGCATACTGTGCTCACATGTTTCTTTGAAATTTCATTCTGAGGTTTCTTGAGATACTTAGGGCACTTTATTCTCTGGAATTCCACTGAGTGGAGATACAGCCTGCTTAATCCTGGGGGAAGCATCCTTGACTCTAACACTTCCAGGCGACCCTCATTTCATTCCACCTTCTAAATAGATCTACAAGAAAAACACTAAAACATTTTAAGCTCATATTTTCAAACTTGATATTGGAAGTTTGGATCTGGGTAATCACAGCTGCCTCCCCTCTGAGTACTCAGTGATTGAAAGCAGACACAAGGACCCAGGTGAGCATCCTGATTCATCATATGCTTTATTAATGAGCTGAATGATTCCCAGAAACATATCCATAACTAGTTTGGGATACATTAATTAATTACATTTAAAACATCAGAAAAGTTTGTTGTCAAAACATATAAAATGTATAATGCAAACTATCAAGTCTATCTGTTACATTTCTAAGTATAAACCCCTTGAAAGTCTCTTACACATGTAAACTAAAACTCACTACAGTTGTCTGTGTTCAATAGCAAAAAAAAAGTCTGGAAGCAGCTGAACATCCACCAGAGGAGGAACAAACAAAATCCTCCATATTCCTATAGTGCACTATTATGCAATAGTTAAAAGAAATGAACCAGACGTACACATACCCACAGTTACATATTTCAAAGATTATTAAGGAAAAGAGGATTAGGCAAAAACTGCATATTATAAAAGTACCATGATATTTGTAGATTTGTTTGTAGATTTACATTCAACAAACAGATACTGGGTGCCAGTCACCTGTCTGGTATCAACAGGCACACAATATACTCATGCATATACATAAATGCACATTAGTGTGGCCTGTTTCTACATGAAATATTTATAAGTGGCAAGTATTTATATGTTATATATTTAAACATCTATACACATAAAAGGATAGTATAGTTGGTATAGTATATTTGATGTATTATCAATATGATATGAATATTAAAGTCTAAAATAAGCTCATGTTGGGAGTGTAGCTCAGCAGTAGAGCACATACTTAATATGCCTGAGTTTAGTTCCCAGCATAAAAAATAGTAACAATAAAAAAGCTGGAAGGACAAATACCAAACCAATGGCCACTGTAATTTTATTTCTTAGGTAGGAGGGTGAAGACCAGAAGCAGATGTTACAAAATATGACTGGTTCTTATGTCTGAGTGGTAGGTATATAATGTTTGCTCTATCCTTCATAGTATTCTATAACTTTTAAATATCTCAAAGTCAAAAGAAGTCTGTGAAAACAGAAATACATGTATGACAAAATGTCAAGTGGAAAAAAAGCAGATTACACAGTGGTCACTGGCCTTGCTCACATCTTCCACTGTACCTGGTATGTGTAGCTGTCAGGAAGAAAACCTCCAGGAAGCATTAGATGATGGCCAGGGAGCCTTGCTCCAGGTCACCTGCAACACTCCTGCTCTAGATTTCATTAGAAATGGCCCCTCGTGGTTATGGCCACAGATAAAATTGAATTGCCTGGCCTCTATGAATTGCTGTCCTTGTGAACCAGTTAGTCAAATTTGTGACAACTCTTAATTTAATCAGAAGCTCATAACCCATTAGGCTGACCAGTCTCCACAGTCACCACCCAGAGAACTTTGGGGGCTACTGAGAGAAGGGGTGAATGGGACCTTTGAGGAAGTATCTCTAGTCCAACAAGAAAGGTAATCATCACATGATTGCTGTTGGAAAGCAATAGTAAACTACAAAGAAAGGCATGTGATTAGTTTTCCCAAACACTCATGCTTAGTATAAGTTCCAAAGTAAAAGCAGATAGAAGAATTCAAAAAGCACACCTCTGTTGTGATACAAATGAATCAAAATCCAGAATTGCTAAAACCATTTTACAAATGGAAATGAACCCCAGGGGAGACTCACAAAGCCCCCAACTACCAGGTGGGTTATAACAGAGTTCCTGGCTTGGAGGTAAGGGACTAGTAATTTAATCTTAACTCTTATATCTGACAAGACACTAATTAAGACATCTTTTAGAATTAAGTCCATCTAAGTAAAGTGGAAACCTGCAAATTTTATGGACCAGGGCTGGAGAGATGGCTCAGCAGTTAAGAGCACTGGCTGCTCTTGCAGAGGACCCAGCTTTGTTTCCTAGCACCCTGTTTCCTGTAACTCCAGTTTCAGGGGATTGGATGCCCTCTTCTGACCTCCGTGGCATTGCACAACATGGGTGCACTTACATGCAGGCAATACACTCATACACATAATATTAAAAACTAATAAAATACTTTGTAAAAAATTTATGAGCCAGGCATGATGGTGCATACCTTTAATTCCAGCACTCTGGAGGCAGAGGCAGGTGGATCTCTGTGAGATCAAGGCCAGCTTGGTCTACATAGGGAATGCCAGACCAGCTGGAGCTATAAGGAGACCCTGTCTCAAAACAAACAAACAAACCAAAAATGATGGCATATCTATTTATTATTACAAAACAAAGTCACAAGGAAATTTTTAATATAATATCCAGTGGGGGAAAACGGAAATAAAAAATTATGTCTATCACAGGATAGAAACCTTAGAAAATGGCATATATATGGATGGAGAGGCAAATGAATCTTGAAAACTCTGATATAATGTGGAGATGGAATTGCAGATGAATTAAGTTAAATTTTGACCACTACCATTTTCTTCTTTATGAAATATTAACATTTTTTATAAGTTGGCATCTTGAAGAACTCTAGTTTCATCTTAGAAGAAATACCAAAGCTCTCTCGATAGAAATCTGCTCTGCTGTTTGATCCTTGGGGAAAGGGCAAAAGCCCTTGAGCAGTGTTGGCCTCTCAGCACACTAACTGATATCATGCAGATTTCTGGAACAGGAGCAAACAGACTGCAGCCATCAGCTACATCTGGCCCATGGTGGTCTTTTGAAGAGTGGGGTGATGGAGGGACAAAAGAAAAAGATATCAAAGTATTTAACAAATTACATGAAGTTCTATTTTTTTATACCCACAGATAAAATTTGATGGGTTTTGTTGCCGATATTGTTTTGAAACAGTGTCTCATTATGTAGCCTGGGCTAACCTCAAATTCACAATCTTCCTGCCTCTGCCTCCTGAGTACTCCGATAATTGGCACCACCACACCCAGCTTCAGTCTGGGGACTCAGCCATACTCACTTGCTCAGTTTTAGCTGCTAGCTGCTTGCACAAAAAGAGTTGGACTGCAGCAGAGGCCAGATGGAACACAATGCCTAAAATATTTACTAGCCGGCTTTTCCCAGAGGAACTTTGCCAATCTTTGCTCTAGAGCATCAGTTCCCTGTGGCCTGAAGAACACAGACATTTCACATTCTTGATCCATCCTTCTTTCTCGCCAACCCATCACTGACGTGATCTAATGCCAACGTCAGACAAAGCTTGAAAAATATGAGCCTTAAAGCTCCTGAACTACCCTGGATGTTAGCTGTTAGTGGATTAGCGGTGTGGGGATAAACACTTCATGGAGGGCTTAAAGTTGTTTAGTTAATACTTACTCTTTGGAAATGAAATTCCTGATATTCCAAGATGGCCATCACTTATGTTGTCACAGTAATCATTCAGGATATGGTCAAAGAAGCAGTCAAAGGCGGACACGCCCTACTGCTTCTTACCAATCAGATCCTCTTCTAGCTGAAATAATGTTTTAAGTCTAATTAGAATAAAGCTCATTAGAGACAGAGACAGCCATTAATGCCTCCATTGATTTTTCTAATGAAGTAAGCAGCTAATTATTTTTGGTTTTCTTCAGCATTTCTTTGGCAAAACTCTTGTTATAAAGTGTCATTGGACTGTAAACAAAAATGCGACTGAAAAGTGGTGTGTGACTCAAGTGGCTCTGACATTTCCAGCCAGCCCTGGGAAAGGTGGGGAAGGCCTCCTCTTCCAGCTCCATAACCCTGTAGGAGGAACAGTAAGTCACCCCCAGCCCTAGATGGGGAGCAGTAAGACACTCCCAGCCCAGCTGCAGAGGCTGCCCTTCAGGCCACAGCTCCTGCCCCCTGCTCATCCTGTTTCTTCTGGATTCTGGCTAGTGGCTTTCAGATGCTGAAGATGTAGAATGTGGTTGTCCTGTCCCCATGCTCCTGGTTCAAAAATGAATGTCCACATTTCACAAAAACAGATCTGTGATTGCCTAGGGATGGTGACACCAGCTGAGAAAAAAGGTGTTAGCCAGGCAGAGAAGGGAAATTCCCAGTGAATTTATGCACAGAAATTCAGATAGGCCAATCACACTCCATTTATTAAAATGTTCCTTGCTGCTAGAAAGCAGTGAAGTCCCACAGTACTGGATAAAGGTCGTTAAGGAAGAGTAACATTAACTCAGAAACTGGATGAGCAGCTAACAGAGGATGTAGCTCAGAGGCAGAACACTTGCCTGTCATGCATGAAACCTTATAGGTTCAATCCCCAAGACTGAAAAAAACAAAACAAAACAAAACAAAAACCTCCAAAATCCTGGACATGGTCCCATGTATGCTTACTTAGGAATCACTTAAATAAATAAAAATGGCAACTAACAGGCAGTAGTAGGGTGTTGATATCAACTTCCGTTCACCCTCCTTGTGTCTCTGCTGCTGTCTCCTAAGTTCCAGACTGTTCTTACAACAGAAACTGGACCTGACCTCTACTGATACTTTTGCTCCAAATTTATTTTGAGTTAAATTGTTAAAAGGGGGAGGGGCTTCCTCCAGTGGGATCTGAAAAATGTTGACAGCTTCCTTCTCTTATCAAAATGCCAGAACACTTCCTGTCTAATAACACTCATCAGCCTCACTTCGAAGCAGAGTGTTCATAGCTCATGTGCTGAGGGACACACAAGATTCCATCAGGCACTACAGGTCAGAGATGATAAGGAAACACTTCCTGCCCTTTGGTGTAAGGGAAGCAAACGTTTTAGTCCAAATTACTGTGCAACTTGGTGGTGTGATGGGAGGACCACTAAAGGGGGAAGAGACAGATTCTCCTTGGAGCATTTGTGGGGGCGGAGAGTCATAAGCAAACCACATATCAGAACCAGGTCACACAGACTAAAGTAGCCAAGCAGCAAAAGCTGGAGGAGTGAGAGGGAAGGGAGTACTATATGTGAACATATGCCTACTTGGGGCACAGTGGATGCTTGGTCATCCTGGAGGTTTGCTTGTTTGTTTGTTTGTTTGTTTGTTTGTTTGTTTGTTTTAGTGGTAGATGAACATACAGGAACATATAGGTACAGGAACATATCTTAGTACCAATTTTCTCTTCAGATATTTTCTTCCATGCCTAGTAAAACTACGGCAAGATAATACTTGTAAGTGTAAATTTAACAATTTTATCAAGGTATAATTTATATACCTATGACTTACTCCTTTAACATGCCCAAGTCCTTTAACATGCCCAAGTCAATGATTTTTAGTAAGTTGACCCAATTATGCTACTATTGGCACACTCTAGTTTTAAAACATTTCTATGGAAAGCCAGGCATGGTGGCTCATGCCTTTAATCCAAGCCCTCCAGAGGCAGAGGAGGCAGATCTCTGAGACTGAGGCCAGCCTGGTCTACATAGTGAGTTCCAGGAAGACCCTGTCTCAAAAAACAAACTGCTTCTAGCCAGTCCCCGTTCCCACCCTCATGGTGTATCTTCAGTTTTCTGCTTGCTATAATAAAGGATACAAGTCTTTGCATGACCCTTAGCATGTTACTAAGTGACTTTAGAAGCATTGTACATTGTACTGCAGCTGGCCATGCCTGAGAGTTGCATTCCATGTACACTCTCAAGAGCTGGATGCAGGACTTTGTCATTTATAATGGCTTTTATTTGTTTTTTATTACTAAGGCAGATTATTTTTCTGTTTGTGTCCTTCTGCTTATGTTTTGTTAGTGGGTTTTCACTTTATGCATTTTACCTTTCATTGAGATCCCCTTGCTCTTCATTTTGAAAAAAATTTGCATGAGGGGCTGGAGAGATGGCTCAGTGGTTAAGAGAACTGACTGCTCTTGCAGAGGACCTGGGTTTGATTCCTAGCACCCACATGGTGGTTAACAACCATCCGTAACTCCAGTTCCAGGGATCCAACACCCTTTTCTGACCTCCGCAGGCATTGCATGACATGGGTGTACTTGTACACATGTAGGCATAACACTCAAACACATAAAATAAAAAATAATAAAACATTTTAAAATATGTATGAGATTTTCTCCTAGCTTTCATAGTTTGTATATTAAACCCAGTGGATATTTTTCCCAGTGTGAAGTTTATCCTTTTTTGATGTGTGTATGTGTATACATGCATGTGTGAGTGTAGGGTGTACAAAAATGTGCATGTGGAGGCCAGAGGGCAATCTTGGGTATCATCCTCAGGAGTACCATCCACTTCTTTGAGACAGTCTCTCATTGGCATGAAGCTCACTAATTAGGCCAGTCTGGCTGACCAACAAATTCCAGGGATCCTCCTGTCTCCACCTACCAGCACTGGATTATAAGCATACCCAACCACATATGCTCAGCTGGTTAGGGGGGGACACATGTATGTGCATGCATATAGAAGCCTGAAATTGACATCAAATAGCTTCTTCAAACATTTTCCACTTTATTTATTGAGCCAGGATAGCTCTCAGAACCCAGAGCTTACCAATTTGATTAGTCTGGCTAGTCAGCTTGCCTTAGAGATCCCATCTCTACCTCTTGAATGCCAGGATTATAGCTGGTCAACATACTTGTCTAGCTTTTATTTATTTATTTTTATTTTATATATGAGTGTTTTGCCTGCATGTATGTAAGTGTACCACATGCATGCAATGCTCACAGAGGCCAGAAGAGAGTGTTGGATCCCGTATAACTGGAGTTATGGATGGGTTGTTAGCTACCATGTGGATGCTGGAAACTGAAGTCAGATCTTCTGCAAGAGCAGCAAGTGCCTTCAACCACTGAGTCATTTCACCAGCCCCACACATCCAGCTTTTTAAGAATCTAAACTCTGGTCCCAATACTTGTACAGCAAGTGCTTTATCCACTGGGCCATCTCTCCAGCCCCAACACCCATCTTTTTATATGGGCAAATACCTCACAGACTGACATATCTATCTCCCCTGCCTGGTTTGCCTGTATATTTTATTTTGCTTTCTGTTTTAATTATTTTTTACATTTAAAAGTTCATTTTTTATATGTTCCAATGCATCAATGTTTTTGTGACCTTTTCTATTTCTTTGAAGCTTAGTTAACTCCTCCTGAAATTTAACAAAAGTTCAGTGTTGTGCTGTTACACTTTTAAGATTTAGCACATTGATTTTCTTAGAATCTCTGGTGTCTGGTGATCCCATATAGCATAAGCTGTGTTTCTGGGTATTTGCTTACTTAAAGAACAAGGAAAATGGGTGCACAATCAAAGGAAGGAAGAGGAGACAGGAGCAGGCTAGTCTGGGAAATGGAACCAAGGTTGCCATTGGTTTGCACAGACATCCACTGGGTCCAGAGATTAAGAGCATGCCTTCTCTGGGGACTACAGAGGGGCAGAATTTGGCTCCACTGTTCCAATGGTTTCATAAGCTGCTTGGAAAAGTATCCAACATGAACTAACAGAAAAGAAGGCTCTGTGTCTAGAATGTGGTAACTGGAAGTCTCTGCTATGTTGTGGGGGGTCAGATTGGAAAATCTATGGCCCCCTCCCAACTGCAAAATGTCATGACCCTCCAGATCTTTTCCAATGCCCACTTATTAAATAAATACTTACTGCACATGCTGCTTACACTACTCTAGGTCCAGGGATGAGACAGTAAATAATTTTCTGCCCACTCGAACTTTCTATCCAAGGAGACAACAACAAAAGAATTAGTGTGTTGATAGGCCAGGTAGCAATGAGTAGCATAAATCAATGAAGCAGGGTAAAGTATTATTTTAAATAGGGTGTCCGGGAAGACAGTGAGGCAGCATCTGAGAGCAATCTGGAAAATGAAGTAATGGAGTCAGTGTGGGGGATCAAGGGGTACCCACAAGGCAGAACAGGACCAAGGCCCGGTCTGTCTTCTTTCAGAATTTGAATGTAACTACCTGATTCAGACCTGAACCCAGTCTCTCTCTTGCCTGGATAGTTTTATTAACTATGAGGAGGTCTCATTTATCAATATCATCATAAAAGCTGTGATTCATTGAGCTACCAGCCATGTGCCTAGTTTTATTAAGAGAATGCGCTCTTCCCAAAATAGCTCTTCCTATTTTTCACATAGGGAACTTGAAATTCAGAGCTTCCTCTCAGGGACTTTCTAGTCTATTCCAATGAGAAAGCACTTGGTTCACAGCTGATTGTTGATGCTTGAGGCATGTGTGGACTGGGCTTGAATGTATACACATCTACAGAAAGCTACTGAGTATGTCTCTGATGAAGCCACTCCTCCCACTAGCCAATCCTAGACAATATGTCTCTTTTAAACCTTGAATAGAAAAAGTGCTTTGGGCTGACTAGAGATTCCAAGTCTTGAAGTCACTCTCAGCTGGTCCTCTTGAAACTAGGAGAATTTAAACTTAGGATACCGTCCTTTCTATTGCTTCTCCTACATATCTCTGGCTTTTATCTTAGATACTTCAACATGCAAACCAAAAAATCTTTACCTTAGAAGAATCATTCTCTGAGTTGACATAAATTTCATCATGTTTCCAGGAAAATAATAGAAATAACTGAGGAGGAAATTCAGCCCACAGTCAGAGTAGGACATGATCAGAAAATTTCCCTTAGGTGAAGTACTTGTGGTTTGTTTTTTGTGGTGCTGTAGATGGAATCCAGGGTCTGTCTGGCACTTCATCACTAAGCTGTATCTTCACCCCCCATTAAGTTGCCCAGCCAAGCCTTGAACTTGGGATCCTCCAGCCTCAACCTCCCAAGTTGCTAGAATTACAAGCCTGCACCACCAGGTCTAGCTTTCTCTGTAATTTGAGTCTACACAAAAATGCTCCTGTGGTTCTTTCAAACAATCCTCCCTTGTCAGCATCCTTAGGAGTTTCCATTCTCCCAGTGTGCCCAGGCCTCCCCGGGAGCTTTCAGTGTGTCCATTGCACAAGGGTGGACTTGTGACTAACAGTCCCCAATTCCAGTTGCATAAAGGGTCTTTACAGAGGCTTTTGTTTTAGGTCCCTTTATAGGGGAAGGGCATCCTTCAACTAAGAGACTTACTGTGTATCTCCCAGGCCTGCTCACTCCTACTTCCTGCCTTCTGACAGCTGAGAGTGTCAAGGTTCTGTTTTTAGCAGTTCTTTAACTATCTAAATGAGACGTGAAGTCTTATTAGCAGAAGCAAGTTCCCTGCCCAATAGGACCGGTGTGCAAATGGGACCCCTGTGGGATATTGAGATCTGGGTCCACCCAGCAGTCCTCTGGGTCATTAGAACTGCACTGGATGCCATGTAGAACCCCCTAGATTCTGTGTGTTTTGGATTTCAGAGGTCTTTGTTATCAAAATATTTGGTTCTCTGAGCTGCTGACAGGTGATAAGAAAAATGAAACTGACCTGAATTTGAATTTTCTTATCAAGTCACTACAGTCTAACAAAAAAGACAAGGATTAGCTCTGTGGTCCTGGGCTTCTCTGAGATTTGCTCACAAGTAGCAGGGCTCCACTCCTACCCTGCAGGGTTGATATGAATAATAAATGAAATGATGTCTGCAAAGCAGCTCATGTGGTTTTTTATCCTCCTTCTCATAGTTATTATAATAATTTGGAAGAACAAATGCTCAGGAAATGAAAGTCACAGACTCCTGTGTTTATTTAGAGGGTTTGTTTAGCTTTGTCCCTCAAAGGGTGGGGTAGAGGGTCCCTTCTTGTGCTAAGCAGTAAACTTGAGGGGGTGAAATGGCCCTTTAGCTTTAGGATCTTGTAGCCCTTTTGTAGGGTTGTAAACACTGTGTTACCAATGAGTACAGTGGTTTTCATATACAGATCTGTCTGATTGTCATCAATGCCAAGTTCTCTCTCATGATAGAGGTACCTTCTTAACTCTGCATGGGCTGCCTGAGCCTTTGCTTAGATTTGAGGCCTTGTTTTGATATAAGGTGGGAAGAGACTTCAGTTTTTGCCCTAGAGGTTTTACTTATCTATATGGATTGGGATTCTGGCCTGCCTAGGACATACTGTTGAGTGTACTGAACCTGATAGGAGAGAGGTTTCCTGGCCCTATCAGATCACAGCTTATGATCACAACCCTTACTCACCTGATAGCCACAAGAAAGAAGGTCCCTATTCCCCTACCAGAAGCCTCAACAAACCCAGCATTTATAACAGTTACAATAGAGGAAGCAAGAACTAACATTCATTGATCACTTGACAGAACACTGCATTTTCCCCCACTTAACCCTGATCACAGCCCAATGGGACAGAGATCATGGTTGTGCCCAGAAAACCATGTCCCATACTCTTCCTAGGTGCATTGGTCATTAATTTTCTCTGTCCACAAGAGGTTTTTATGCAGCGGTAAATAAAGCTTGGGAGTTGACACTGGATTTTGACATTCTGCAAGGTGCTGTGGGCTGCAATTGCATGGTGGAGAAAACCAAGTCATTGGTTAATTCCAACAGAGCAAGCAGTCTGGGGCTGTTTGGCAAGGAATAGGTGACCACTCATGCTTTTGTGGATTCCAAGACTTCATTGTATGGTAGCACTTTTTTAGGTTATAACATGTACCTGTTTGCATGTACATACATACCATGTACAAAACTATGTACCAGGCAGCATTTAGAGACGATTACTATTAACTTTCAACAACTCTGCAAGGGAACTACCATTGTTTTTATTTTTATCAACCATGAAACTGGGACTCAGGTAACTCAACCTAGGCAATAAAAATAGTAGAAACAGAGCCAGGATTAGTATCCAGACATATGATATAGAATAATTCATTATAATGATACTTAAACTTTAAAGAAGTGTATGAAATGGTCCCAATGTACAGATATGTAACAAAGAAATAAGTAAATACATTATATATTTGAGAAATAGTTACATGAAAAATTATTTTTAAACATTGGCACTTATAAGAATACATTGCAATTATTTTTTAAAATCTGAGTTTGTTTGTTTGAAAGAAAACAGATCTACTGAATATAGTAGAAAGGGGCCATGGGCTGGAAAGCTACAAAAGGTACCTCTCTGTGGAAAATTCTCTTGTTTTAATATGATAAAATATGAATTATTACAAATTCAGTTTAAAATCAAAGGTCTGAGTTCCTATACAGTAAAGAAAGACTTGTTCACTATCCAGCCCTTCATGCATATCAAGGGTACAATAGTGAAACAGAGGAAAGGAAAACAAACAACATCAAAGTATGCATTTTATATTGGAACTTGTTGTGTCCCCAGTATATGCCTGAAGCAACTGTACTATAAAATAATGAACAGGAAAATATCTTGGGATGGAGGCTTCCTTATCTAAGTAAGGCAAACTACTGAAACCTCCATTACCATACACAAATTTTAGTTGTATTGTTTGGGCTTCTTATTTTTATTATAGAGCCAAAAATTCTGGATTTTTTTGTTGTTTTGGTTTGGGTTTTTTTTTGTTTGGTTGGTTTTTGTTTTGTTTTTTTTTTGTTTTTTGTTTTTTGGGTTTTTTTTTTTCGGTCTTTTTGAGGCAGGGTCTCCCTGTAACCCCAGCTGGCCTGGAACTCACTGTGTAGATCAGGCTGGCCTGGAACTCACAGAGATCCCCAGCCTCTGCCTCCCAAGTGCTGGGATTAAAGGCAAGTGCCACCATGCCTGGCCAAAAATTCCATTTTTAAAGGAGTATTTCTCCACAAATTAGAAGTAACTGGTTTGTATCTGAAAAGAAAAACCATTGAGGGATGCAGATAAAATAATCTAACTGGACCTTTTACAAAGCTGTGGTCTGTGGCGCTGTGAAGAAGCAGGGTGGAGACTTTTGTCTTCTGCTCTCCGTGATGACTTGCTCCCAGAAAGACAAGTGCTTTGCCCAAGAGAACTCAGGAAGGTCAGATGTGGAGTCTCAAGCCTGGTCCCAACTGCATCTTCCTAGTGTCTAACCTAGTGGAGAGGGAATAAAGGATGCTCGAAAGAAGCTATTCCTTACTTAAGCCTATCGATAACCTGCTTTGCTAGCAGACACATCAAAGCCTCTGTAGCCATCCACAAGGACCAGATATCCCCAGATCTGTCACACATATTCATCAAATCCTTGTTCACTGTTCCTTTAAATCACTTTAGAATGAATTAAAACCAAGGCATCCTGAGATAACATATCCTGCCTCTGTGAAATGTGAAGTTCCAAGCACGGGGATAAAGCTATAGAGTGTGAGCCATAGAGAGTGCCCTGTCCATCTTCCTGGTGAGAGATCAGGCTCCTGACTGGATCACCCCTTAGTGATTTCTTGATGCAAGCTGTATCTCATGTACACCTGTTAGAGAAGTTGACACAGATTCTTACCAGCAAGTAAAATGAGCTTATTAGGGGCTTGGCAAACCTTTCATGCCTTGAAATAAGAGCTTAAAATTATATATATTTATGATACTTCAACTTTGTACCCAGTAGTCACTGATGAAGATTGGACTCTGTCACAAAACAGACTTAGGCTGAGAGAAAATTAATCACCAATAGCTGTTTCAGGCTCTGGGTTGGATTTTTCATTCACATGTTCTTTTCCTTTTTCCTCCTAGGGTCGGGATTACTGTTCGGAAGAAGAAGATATCACATAGCACCAATTCTCCTACTCAGAACAGGAGCTACTACTGTGTATATAGGTTACACCCCAGTCGAAATCTTTGCAAAGGTCGGTTCTCTTCACTGAACAGCACTGTAGCAAAAGAAGACCAGTCCATATCGTATGCCCCATTAAATTACAGTGTTTCCTAATGAACTTGCAAAGGAGTATTGCTAAAAACAAACAAAAACAAACAAAAAACTGTTCTTGAACTTTCTTTGTTGCTGCTAGTTAAAACTTGTTGCAACTTTTCACTTCTCTTGTGTCCAAGTTTGGAGCAAAATTCTGCAGTTTCACCTTAAAGATACTATTGGTTTTACAGATACTGTCCAACCTATTTTCTATAAGATGAGGTAGTGATGAACTCTGATATCAACCTTCTATTCTAGACCCATTCTGCTTTTAAGTCAAGCATCTCCTCCCCTCTTTCCTCCTTATCCATCTCTTCCAAGCAATCCAGAGATGGCCTGAGCCTTGCTTCTCACTGGCAAAGTGGAGCTTTGGATGGTCGCTAGGGCAAGCGTTGTTTCTCTGCTCAAAAGAAGTAGAGGAGCTATAATCAACTTAAAAGCATGTTGTGACCTAACTCCTGGAAGTGACCAAGGAGCATGCTGCAGATTGTCCCACTTACTGGGGCTCTCGTTGAGGATTAAGCTTGTAGCATTGGCTTTGCTCAGATGCAGACGAAAGTGTGACCGCAATCATTTTGAATCCCTCTTCCTCACTTTTTTTTTCTAAGAAATAAACATTTTCCTGTTTTTATGTATCCTTGTCTTTTCCCATTCATCCAGTTCAGTATTTTCAGATGATCCTAAGTGTGGAAGTTCAGTCCTCCTTCACAGTGATACTGAGAATTGACCTAAATGGCTCCCTACCTTCTGTTGATAGCTACCATGGTGTGGAAGAGCTGTGAGTGACCAGAAGCGATAAGGAGACACTCCCATGACTTCTTAGGAGGGCTGGAAGCCACCATTACCTTTCATTTAGTTAGCAAATAAAACACTCTGTTTTGTAATTCTCCCCTTCAAAATGCTACATGAGCCTCGCCACTTCCTTCCCTTCTCCTTCCCACACTGGTAGTTTGGTGAAAACTGTTTGCCTACTCGAAAACAGGACAGTCACACTGGTGGTGTTATTTGGAGATGCAGAAGCCAAAAGCCCCTGGTGGTGGTCGGGGGGGGCAGAGGGAGGAGTTGTTGACTGTGTGTTCAGTAGAGTTTATTTTTCCATACTATATGAAGAGAAAGATCTCTTCTCAAAGACAGAAGTAATATTTTTAACAAATATTGTCACAAGTAAATAGCAATCAAAAGGAGAAAATAACTTTTGTATTTTTTTATCGTGTTTGATAGCTTTGACGAGGGTTCTCTTTGTTACTTTCAGGGGAGAGCACCCTATTAAATGCTACGCCAGCAGTCCATGGTTGGGTTTGTCCTTAAAAAAAAAAAATGCAGAAAGAATACTGTGTGTTTCTCTCTTTGGGGGTTGTGAATTTCAAGGGCCTCGATATCAGCCACCCTTAAAGGTGGATAGTTATGAAGAGGGCTACTTAAGATGTTCCAGATTATCAGAAGATTGCCTGCCACAAAGTAGAATGTGGAGCTAAATTCGTTCTTGTGAAATGAGCCTTGACTTACAAATCTGTCCACAAAATAGATGTCACCACTGATGTGCTAATGGCAAGATCCCTTATCTCCTTTCAGAGCTGGGACAGTAGAAGTGAGGGGAAGGAAACACAGTCAAATGCTATAGAAGACCGGCTCAAATGTTAGCAACAAAATCCCATAATTCTTGCAGCCAGCAGCAGCTATTTTGGGGAGCAGCTGTGGTTGTTACATAAATAGAGATGCAGCCAAAATCTAAGACTTTTTATCCAGCTTCAAGCAGAAAAATGCAGGGAGAGTCAAGTAGTCTAGGGTTTTAAGTTCCCTCCCCTTGTATGTTTTTTGGCCAAGTGATGAAAATAGTTTTCCTTAACTGTAAACGAATTGCTAAACCCCACCTCAAACTTGTTCACTGGGGACTTTGTTCAATGTTCTGTGGATGGCTTTTCCCGGATCTCATGTTCCTATCAAGCAAGAAGGAAGAGAATGTGAATGTCTTCTGTTTGACTCCTCTACTTGATATCTATGACAGTATCTTCCCAGAAAATCACCACCCTTCTCCCTGAAGATGAAACACACTCGTGTTGTTTTTTCCTCATGGTCACATTTAGCATCTTGGATGTTACACGTTTCTTGGGAACCTGACTTTTGAGTGTTAATAAAACCCTACGTGTTGTTCTCCTGAACCAACGGCTTTTCACCTGGAGTTCTGTCTCCTGTGTTTTACACTGGATACATCTTCGCTGTACAGAAGTGAGTTCATCTTCAGACACATTTGGTACCTCTAGAAATAGGTCCAAAAAAATGGGATGGTTGAGTGGGTTGGCATGAAATGCTTGACTCTGTTAGCAACACTCAAAACTGTTTTCCATTTGTTGGTTTGAATCATAAAATTGTCAAGTAATTTGTGTTTGTACTTCATTTTTCTATACCTTTTGGAAGAATCTAAATTTAAAATATCCTGCCCTCCCCACCCCATGTATGGGAACATTAAGCAAATTTTCTCAGGTACAGTAAAAAGAATGCTCCAGTATACACACTGGTACATCCTGATAGGTGTGGTGTTTGTAGGACTTGGGGAGTTTGAAGGAGGGAGGGAGGGAGGGAAGTGCTCTGGTGGATAAAGGAAGGAAAATGATGAGAGATGAACTGACAACGCTTCACAGACAGCTGCTGGAGTGGACATGTGCTAGGGAAGTTGGCCTAGTGGCTGGTGGGTAGAGCGGGACTGCCAGTAAGATTCACAGCTGGTTACACATGCCTTGTGTCCGTCAAGTTGTAGAGTTGTAAAAGTTCAAGGAGTATGTATGTGCACAGCTTTCTTATACTTGGCAGGATTCAGGATCACAGAGTACTGCTTTCATAATTGAATACGTGTTTGTTACTGGCAGACAAATTTAAAAGAGGCTTTTACCTCTGTGAGGCCTCCTAGCCTCAGGCTTAAGCAGGAATATAGAGAAGCATTATGATCTATTTAGGGACAAAAAAGGTGCAAAGACCGGAGATGAGAAAACTAGGTCAGCCCCCAGAAACGGCCATACAGAGGCAGGTCTCTCTCCCCATCTGCAAGTCTCTCCCCATCTGCAGTCCTTAGAATCTGAGGCTGCACTTCGATGACTCAAGGAAGAAATACATGCCCCAGAAATAACCTTGGTTCTTAGCCCTTGGCGCCTGCCTGCTCCTTCACCCTGTGTCATGGGTGCACCGAGGCATCAAGGTAACCATGCCAGTGAGCTGACAGCCTAGGAATGAAGCCCACTTCTTGGTCCAAGGTGATGTCATCTAACACTGAGCTCTAACTTTGTCCCCCTTCAATCTCATCACCAACTTTTTTTTTCTATTATGATAGGACGCCCATAAGCCTGCTAGAAACAGATTATACCTCTTCTGAATTTTACCTCAGTAGCTTACAATGCAGATTGGCATATTAATGAGAAGTCTTGCTTAGACACTAGGTAAGAATTTAAAAGAGTTCAATTTCTAGTGATCCTGAGAAAGGAAACTTCATTAAACATGTTGGTTTTCTATAAAGAAAAATTATCATCTTCCTAATGTAGGAAAATATCAAGAATCTTAGACTCCAGAACCCAGATATTAACTTTATAAAAGGTAAAACAATGGTATATAAATTCTGTCCAGTTTTTCTCAAAAAACAGTATCACATTCTACTCTATAATTTTACATAAAATTTTCCCTCCATGCTTTTCCCACTGGAAGGCCATCTCAGTGTTATTCCTTTGTACCTCTTTTGAAATTGATCCTTTTGTTAGGATGCTTAAAACTCCAGAGGAAAATTAAGGCAATATTTGGGGCATAGTGACTATGTATTTAAAAGACATAATGAAAAGGTGGCCAGAAGCAGGGATTTAGGCTTTAAGATGTCACAAGTAGATTGCTAGACTCTGGCATGCATCTTCAAAGCTGGGTGAGGCCACAACTTTCACACAGCAGATGCCTTGGAATAAACCTTTTGGAATTCCATGAATGAAGTCCGTGAATTGCTTTTTGCCAATGAATGGACACATTTTCCAACAGGGAAAACACGCCCTTGATTTCCGGAGTCACCTTTTTCTTAATGTCTTTGGGGAAAAGGTCACAAAGCTATGGCTAAAAAATGAGACTTGTGAGAGGATATATATCTGTTTGTGACAAACCTTTTGACCCATTAATAGTGCCATGGTTTTCAAGAGATTCTCTATCATATTTGGGGTCTAATCTCATGCTGAGGGGGAAGAGGAAAAAGGAACTAATAAACATTCACTCACTATGTGCCAGATACTATACATTTTATATTTATCTCATGTATTCTTCACAATAGTCCTGTTACCCTAGGTTCTAAGTAGTGTAGTATACATGTTGACTGCATCTATCTAAGGAAAATGATGTTGAAAAAAGGAAAGGTGCCGTTCAAGTACTTTCCACCTTATGATTATTATTATTACTGTGCCACCCTGCAACACTGTGAAAACAACCTTTGGGAGCATCCACCCTCCAGATTTTCTCTTTGACTCCTTACTAGCTTGGTTTCCTCTTGGGGAGTCTTGCCTGGCCTTCCCACATCTCACAAGCTGCACATAAACCACTGGTGACAAAAGTACCATGGGGCTCAGAGGTAAAAGGTTTGGGGAATTTGGCACATCCTTTCAGCATCTGGGAAAAGAGCCTTGCCCTTCTGCAGTTAGATACCAGATGCAACCTGCACAGCCTTTTGAGTGCTGTGGTTTCTCCCCTGGGTCCTCAAGGCTTGTTTCATTAGAGGCTGTACGTTTTTAAGATTAAAAGCCTCACCATTGCACAGTGATTTGAGAGACCCTGACCTCTAGCACTGAAGGAAAGATGATGTCTAGACCACTGACCTGTGTAGAAGTCCTTTCTGGTGGGCTACAGGTTGGATATTTCTTCTTTTGATGCTAGAGTAGGAATCTCTATTTCCAGCTAATTTGAGCACCTAACCTACACCTAATTCTTAAGAATCTCAAGATCTTAAATATTTTCAGATAGTCATGTGATGACCTAGAGAGTCACCTTGGCCCAAGGTCAAAAGGACCCAGGAACTCCACAGAGCAAAAAAATGACTCATCTCTATAGCTACTGGCAAAGGTGCTGCCTGGCTGGGACTCACACCCAACCTCTTTTACTCAACTTGAAAAACTCAAGAGAATTTCCTTAAGCGAAGGGAATGCCTTGTCCAATTTTCTTGTGAGAAATGCCCTCAGGATCCCGATTGCTTCTAACCTAGCAGCTGCCAAATTCCTTCAAGATGATGTGGAAATAGTTCTTATCTCTTGAAAACCAAAGAAATTCCTTAAATTCAGGAAGCCTCCTGTTACTGTCTTCTGCCCTGAATTCACTCTCCTTCCCTTCCCAAGGATTATTTTTAGACCAGGGTTTTGAATTTAACTGAGTAAGACTTGGAGTAAAAAGAGCACTACAAACTCAGCCAGACTATCTTAGGTTCTCTAGGGCTGAAAATAACCTTAGACCTCAGGGGCTACTTGGCCCAGACCCAGAAATAAAAGAATAGCCCCTGGCTTGGTTGTCAGTCCAGACCACCAAAGATTCTTCTCTATTGACAGGCAAATGAGCAAAGGAAGTTTTGCAAAAGATTTCAAACCAGATTTTTCAAAGAAAAGATTATTCAAAGAAAGATGTAAATTCATTAGAAAAACTACTAATGGGGTTGGTGATTTAGCTCAGTGGTAGAGTGCTTGTCTAGGAAGCTCAAGGCCCTGGGTTCTGTCCTCAGCTCTGGAAAAGAAAAAAAAAGAAAAACTACTATTTTCCTGGAGCAGAACCAGGCAACTGCCTTATTAGGACTTTAAATTTGAATCCGTTCTTTTAACACATACATAAAGATACATGATAAAGAAAATATAAAGACTTAATCATAGACAGACTGGGGAAAGCTGTGTTTTAGCTTCCTGTAATCACTAACATAATGTCTAGAAGAATATTTGTGTAGTTTATGATATCCAAACAGGAAAAAATAGTGATGGCTCTTGCATAAGTTTGAGTTAAAATCCAATTGGAGCATCAAGGTTGAGTGGTCTTTTTGCTTTGTGCTCCTCTGTGCCAGATGTCTGTATGTATTTGACTCCTCTGGGCCTCTTGCTGGATATTTTGACTCATCTCCTATCCCAGCCCACAGTGGGTAAAGGATATATCCATGAGACACATGCCAGGTCCAGCCATAGCATGGTCACACTCCCACTCATCCATGTGGCCTTGGCTGTGACATTTCAGCAGCTCCACTGGAATGCTCTGATACCGTGTAGAGATGGAGGCCCTTCATCCAAGTTGTCTCAGGTGTGCCATTTTGAGCATTGTCCTTCCTTCCCAATCCTGAGGACATATTCATTGACCTCATAGATTCCAGGCCCTGAACCAACTGTCAGCAATTCATAGTCCTACTCTCAAGGAGTCTCACTTAGGGGAGACAGTCTGGAAGGGCCACCACAGAGAGAGCAGAGGATGCAATGGGAGCATCTTCCAGTGGCAGCTAGCCAGCTTCAGACATGGAAACTTCCAGAAAACAGTGACAGCAAAATCTGTACTTGTCTGGGCACTGAAGGAGAGTATTAGAAAGAATCATCTGTGTTGAGAGGACAGCAGAGACTTAGCATGGGGGAAGAGGGCCATCTGCGGCTTCCATGCAGTAAAGGGGCAGGAGCTCAGAGTGGAAGAGAGAAGAAAAAGGGGCAAAGGGTAAGAATAGGGTGACAATCCAGGCTCCGGGACTGAAGATTCGTGGAGAATCAGGAACGTTTTAAGCACTTCTCCTGTGCTCTCCCCTCAGTCTGTCTCCCTGAGAGCTAGATTTGGTCATTCTTGGGTGGAGATTCCCATCCTCTGTGGAAAACACAGCTGCCTTCTGAGAAGACACGGGTTCTCACTCATCCTCTGTCCCTGCCCCACCTTCTCTTCCTGTCTCCAAAAGCTGTTTGAGTTCAAGGGCTTTAGCCTGAGCTGGATCTGGTTTGGAGATTCATGGGAGACAGGGCTGATGGGTCATCCTGACCTATCTTTAGAAAAATGATGGTTAAAAATACCTCTTGAGACCAGGTTGGCCTAGACCCAGAGATGAGAGTGTACCCTAAAATAAATATACAGGAATCAGCAAGGGCTTCCCTATTTAGTGTGTGGTTTTAACCAAAGGCAACTGCCCTTGGTAGCCCTCCCCTGGGTTAGGTTGCATGCACTGACTCAGTGGCCAAGCCTCTGCTGGGTCACAAGTGCACACCCAAATCCTGCCAAAGAAAGATGAGTTTTTTAAAAAATCATAAAGCACAGATGAATTGTGTGCAAATGTAAAATATCCACATGCCTAGACAGTTGTGGCTGAAGACCTTGTGGGGACTGGGAGCTGGGCGCTCTGCCTGAGCGAAAGAGGGAAGGCTCAGAGACAAACAGAATCTGTCTGTGAAAACAATTTGCAGTGCCTTTTAGGTTTTCCAAAGAACTCATTCAGAATTCACAGCATTGGATTTTTTTTTCTTTCTCATTTCTTTTTTCTTCTTTCTTTCTAGAAAGTATTGGGCAGAAGATCCTAGCAATAAATCAGCATGGTTTCCAGAAAACCAAGAAAAGACTCAAACAGGGGAAAGTTCCCCTGAGAAGCTGGAGGCTTTGGGGTTGAGGGCAGCTTCTTTAGCCATGTGGCATTGGTCCTCAGCCTGGGCATCGTAGGCAGCTCTCCCTTGTTGTTCCCTGGCTGGCAGCTACAAGCTGCCTGCACCTGCTCTCCTGGGTGTAGCCAGACACTCAACAGCTACACCCGCCTTCCCCTAGGGAAGAATTTTGCTGGATCGCCCACTCTTTTCCCAGCTAGTCCCCTAGTTCCTCACCCGAGGATCTCTAGTTCAGTGTCTTGGGGTTCTTCTGGAGTATCCCACTTGCCTAGGTGTAAGCTGTCATTAGACTCTGGCTTGTGGCAATGCTGTGCTCAAAGCCACAGAACCTGTGGCCACACACTCATCCACTTTAAAATTAGGGCACCTTCTCCTCATTTTCTGTCCTGGCCAATTCCCTGTTACCCCCTGCACATTGCCAGGACTCAGTGGAACTGCCTCCATGCCAGTTGCCAGTGGCTCTTCCCACTAGTATTTATGTTTTATTTAGAAGCATGGCCTTGAGTCAAGGGAAAGCCAGTAGTGAGGCATTCCATTTCAGTCAGGTCTTACTCTTCTCAGCACCTGCGAAGGCAACCTATGGTGGGCCTGGGAGTCCAGAAGGGAGCCTCTGGCCATGCTGTCTCCACATGGATCCTGTGAAGCAGTGCAGCCCTGCTTGCATCTCACATGGCTACCATGAAATCTTCATGAGGTGTACCCTCCTCCTGTACATTAATCTGCTAAAGCATATAACCATTTACTGTTATAGTAATACACACACTGGAAAATACAGAGCAAGCAAAAAGGAAAGGAAGGACAAAGTGTAGGAATTTTAAGAGATAATATACAAAACATTACAAAGGTTCTACTATTTTCTCTCTGAGCTCCTAAGTGTGACTGTGGGTATCCCCTGAAATGTTGGATACCCACCTCAACACCACTGCTCTGGTGCAAATCAGTATATCTTGATGGCATCCCAAACTACTATGTGGCACTTGGCCTGTAGAAGAAAGTCATAAGGCAAAATCCCCAGAAGCTTCGAATCTGGGAAATGAAGCAAGGACACTCACATACAACATAAATTTAAATACTTCAGAACCCTAACAAGAGAGCTGTCACTAGGCAGTAGTGGCTACAGGTGCTAAGAACAGGTCAGGTACATCGTACAGAGCCAGGCATTGCTCACCTTCCCTCCAGAAAAGGACATTGGCAATACCCCAGCTCTCTCCTGAGCAGAATTCTTTGAATCCTCAAAGTGCTTCAGCTGTAACCCCAGGCACCAGTGGACTGTGGCTTGAATATTATTTTTGATTTGACTACCAAGATGTTATGATAATTCTGTTCCGTTTTGAAAGGGGTCTGAGAAAGTATACAAGTCTAATTATATATACATATTTATACATGTGTATTTTTGTTTATTGTTACATTTTGACATTGGACTTTCTATTAAATAATTTTTAACAGTTGCCCTTGCTTTGTTCTTTCTTACACCTTTCTTTCTGCCTGGGTCTGGACTGGAGAAATGCCTGTGAAAGACTCTGCTGGTGCCCTTGTCCTTCCTCTCTTCTTCGCTCTGTGTGTGTGAGGGCGTCTCCTTCCTTGTGTTCTCTTCTGGTTTTGCAGGGATACGGACTCCATCAGGCATCCAGTTGGAGTTCTCCACCTTGCTGTCATCTCCACTCTTTTCCATCCACTTCAATAAATTCATAAATCCACAGACCTGTTGTTACAGTACGTGGCGAATGATACCAAAT
>NW_008360303.1:9476481-9482367 GCF_000622305.1 Nannospalax galili | reverse complement strand
CTCTCTCTCTCTCTCTCTCTCTCTCTCTCTCTCTCTCTCTCTCATTGTGGTTCCATTAGTGAGACCTTGGACCAGTTACTTAACCTTTCTGAGCCCGGTAAAAACAATGGTTTCCTCACAAGTTTGACTTGAGGAGATCCCTTAAAAAGTGCCTAATAAACACTGCTTGTGATGGTGCACGCCTCTAGTCCCAGCACTCGGGAGACAGAGGCAGGTGGATCTCTGTGAGATTGAGGCCAGCCTGGTCTACATGGTAAATTCCAGGCCAGCTGAGACTACCGGAGAAACAAACGAAAGAGCCTAATAAATAACAATCTGCTTCTCAATACTCTTATTCATTTGTTCTACTTATTCTGCCATCTGACACATGGTAATTGCTCACTGTGTACCAAGCTCTGAGGTCACCCAAGGAGTAAGTCAGGGGTTTGAGGACCTAAGGAATTCCCTACTTCAAAGTCAAACATGTTCGAGGGGCAACATGAGCAATGTCCCTTATGGTACCACATGCCCAGCAAGCACTGATCTGATCTGTTGGTCCACCAGCCTTTGGCTCATAGGAATAGGATGTCTTCATGATTTCCTGATAATGTGGTGGTGAGAGGAAGGGTCCACCATGGAGGAGAAAGGAGCTGATAACTATCCCCCAGCTTTTTCCTCCAAGTCATAGAGCTGAAAGTTCAAATTCACTAAGTTTTATGAGCTGTCAAACAAGACAAAAAACTGAAACCTAGAATGGACCTGAGTCCCAGCTGGCTCTTTTAGGACCAAACCTGTTTCTTCCAACATGGGTTCACTTGGAATCACAAAGGCCAACCCTCTCCACCCCTAGTCCCCACACAGAGATCCTATACCCCTGATTGGAACTTTCAGAGCATCCTTTAACCTCACGCCAAAGAGGAGCCAAGGCCATGAGCCTGCTGGACACCTCATGGTGCCCCTTCCAGAGCTCTGGCTAGCAGTGTGGCTTCCAGTGTTCTGGTCATAGCTGGACCAGAGCCCGAGGCCAGTTGCCTGGAGTTCTCTTGCTTGGAAGCATTAGGAGGGAAGTGGGATGTGAGTGATAAAGGGAGGAAGAAACCCGACTTCACAGAGCCTTGGCATTCCATGGTCAAAGAAGAGGAAGCAAAAAAACCAAGGAAGGCCCTGAGGGGCCAGTGCCACAGGCCCGACCCTGAGGTCCCCATTGGGAAATCGATGCTTCTTCCCTCAGGTGTGCATGCCACCACGACTTCTGCTATATGCAGTCCAGCCACCACATCTTACCCCAGAGCTCAGATGAGTGATCTGATGGAAGAAAAAATATACTTTAGCTTCCTCCACACTCATCATATATTTAACCCAGCTGCCTGTTCTCCAAAAGAGCCAGCTCTGCCCACTGGCCTGCTCTTCGCAGATCCATACTCCCATTACTATATTACCATGGTTCATCCTGCCATCCCTTCACCAGGAAAATTTCCACCATGAACTGAGACTCCTTCATGGACCAGTTCAAAATGACCACTTAATAAGAGTTCTCCTCACCCTGTAGCTCAACATGCCAATATTTCTTGCCAAAGAACATTGCTTTACAGAAGAGGGCAGGCATGGGTAGAAAGATGGGGTAGAAGGAATCCCTAACAGAGCATGAACCAGACAGAACTCTATTGGAAGACCAGGTCTCCAAGTGCAAGACAGGGGCCTATGAACAACATCATGTCATTATGGCTTTCAGACCTGTTATCCACCTGGGATAGGCCCTGCTGAACAAGTAACCAATTGCAGAGCCAGTGAAGGTAGCCCACAGATCAGAGAGCCACAATGTTGATGGAGAAAGAATTCAAGAAGAGTATAAAAGTATAAAGAACGTGAGTTCAAGTTGGTGCTTCCCAGAATATGCACTGTTAGAAATGTAATAGCTTTGAGTGTGTGATAGAGAGACAAAGACAGAGAGAGAGAGAGAGAGAGAGAATTGACTCAAGGGCCTTCTGCATGCTAGACAAGTATTCTTATAACTGAGCTATGCTTCTAGACTGAGCATCATTTCTAATACAGAAAAAAGAAGAAGAAGAAGAAGAGCAGAAAGAAGTGGGTGAGCAGAAGTCCATTTGGGCCTACAAGTCAAGGTCACATTCTGAATCCCAGGGGCCTCCAGAAGCCAAGCTCAGCCCATCCTAAGTCTGAGGATGGCTAAAGACAGGACAGTGTCCTCCTGACCTGCAGCCTCTTTCCTGCCCTTCTCAAGGATGACTTCGTGTTGAGGAAAGGAAGGAGAGGAAATGTTTACCACAGAAGCATGAATCCTTTGTCCATGCAATTCTCCTTCCTCCCCGATTCTTTAAAGGTTACGGAGACAGGATGAATAGCTTCTAACCACTCCTGTTGGCTCACCAACAAATGGGCGCCACTCCTCCTGGAACTCTCATAGCTTTTTCAAATCTGCTTCATTCTATATCCTTTCCTCTCATTTCTCAATATAGATGGCAAATAAAGTCAAGGGCTGTCCCTTCCTCTGAAGTCCCACAACATCAGTGACCTGGGAAGAGAACTGGACCTTGAACAAGCTTTATGATCAAATTGTACTTGAGATTTTAGCCTTGGATCTTTTGGGGTCTGTTGCAGTTTGTCCTAAAACATCTCATCCATACGCATCTCCTCCCACAGTTTAAAGGCCATCTGGATCCCCACAGCACCCTCAGATTTGCCTGTCACTTGTTTTCTACAAGGTAGCAGAGGTCCATAGGGCAGATCGGGCCCGAAAACCTTAGCTCAGATGAAATGAGCTGGCACAGTGAGTCCTACCACACATGCATGAGTAGAATCACCTACGGGACTTAAAAATATGCGCAGGTGCTATAGAGAGATAGATAATAGACAGACAAGTGACTGTCCATCTGACTCCTCAGAAGATCTGATCTACAGATTTGGGAGTGGTAACTGACAGGCACAAGTGTAGGAATCAGGGTGTGCAGCTGAGACGATAACGAGGGTGAAGTTTGGCAACTGGAGAAGAGGAGGAGCAGCCAGTCTATGGGAGACAAGAAACTCAAGATTCAGTGAGTTATTCTGTGTGATTCCAAACACCAGAGGAGAAAAGTCTGCCAGTAGCTCTCCTTATAGAAAGTGGTTGCACAAGGGTTGCATGGTTCAAACAAATGGTATCAGTAGAGCATGTACGCCCGCAGTGAGAATCTGTCCTCTTGTATACACTAAATAAGTAAAGAAATAAATATATAAAATAAGGTGTCACAGACAGAACCACCTCGTTGGTCCATGAACAGGCTGTACTGATGGGTCTCCACCATGGCTGCACATTAGGATAACAGGAGACCTCTCTTTAATACAAATGTCCGGACGTCAGGTTAAATTAGTCAAAATCTCTGGGATTGAGGCTGTACATTGGGATTTTCAAATACCTCCTTAGAAAGCTTGTGAGACGAGAGGCTGGGGGAGATCCATTTGTGTGCCTTGCCATCAACTGGCCTGGGCACTAGCAAACAGAGCCAAACAGAAAAGCATGCTCCTAAGGAGCTCTGGAAGAGCAGGGTGCGGATGCATAAGCACACTCCAAGGGGCTATGAGAGCCCTACAACTAAAATCCTTCCCAGTCCAAATCTCAAGGATGGAACAAGGATGAACAGACGTTGTATAGAGACTCCCCCGTGGCTGCACAGGGCTGTCATTACTAATTATAGTGGAGTTTCAGTGGTTGAATTCCTGGTGAAGGAAGATGCTCTGGTAAGTTTGGGAATTGCCAGCCTATATGTGACCCAAAACACACAGCAACCAGGCCCATGGCTAGAATTTCAAACACTTGCTCCAATTGTTTGCAGAGTTCTGGTCATTGGTATGCTCAGCACTTGGCCATTAGTCTGACACTGGGTTCTGCAGCCTGCGGTCGTATAGAGGACTGAGCGCCTCAAATACAACCAGCACAGAGCATATCCAATAAAAAGCAGTTGTAAAGACTCACAAGCCACCTTTCTTCTCCTGGAGTGGGGAGCAGGTAGAGGGTAAGGATGCAGAAGGAATGCTGGCTGATCCTTCAAAGTCGTTCTGTGTCAGCCAAAGACTCTTGGAGACATTTCTTATCAATCACAAACCCAGGCTGATGCCCACAGGGATGCAAGTGTCCCATGATGCCACTAGAATACAAATGGGGTTTCAAATATACAGTTGTAGTTGGGTGGTGTGTGAGGGGAGGGGTAAATGAAAGAGAAAGCCCTTCCCAAGCTCCACCACATTGGGAATGAAACTGAAGTCACTAACAAGATTCTATTTGATTTTAGTTCTCCCTTCTACTGCCAGGCTTTGCTCCCCCACCCCAAACGAAGAGAAGCCTTAATTTGAGTCTTCCTAGACCTCCTTTATCCTTGAGATGATCTGTCTGGCTGACACATGGGGTTCTGATATCCCAGGCCTCACCCCCATGCACAACTGGAAGGGAAGAGCTTGAGGAGCCTCCAAAATTGAAATACATAGAATCCTGAGGCTAAGGAAGACTCCTGAAATGTCCTCACACAATGAACCATGGTCTCAGTCAGTCCTGATTTCCTGCCTCCAAGTTCCAACTGAATCAAGCTTCTTAGTAGAAGCGGAGTGTTGACAACACTGGTAGAATCCACATCACAGAAGAGAGTGTGGAATAAGAGCCATCCATGGTTTGCACTGACCTATCCTCACAGTAGATGCTCAGGTCATCCACCTAACAGCCCCTGGAAATGGCTGCTGACCCTTTGTTTTATAGTTGGAGAAACTGAGTCTTCAAGAGGTTAGCTTGCCCAAGGTCACACAGCAGTAGATATAGAAATACAGTGCCAGCCCAGGTCCTTCCACCCAGAGACTTGTCTTGGAACCATTCAGCTCCAGCATTACTTCCTATTCGTACCTCAGGCTGGCATGCTGTGTTCATTCACTTTGGCTACAGCCTTTACCAGAGCCACCATGGAACCATCTTCTCTACCTTTCTTCTGTCCTTCCCTTCCTTCAACAGAAACAGGTATCTTAAATTAGTCCTTCCTGCCTGGAGCCCCACCAACAGCCTGGCACTGTATAGATCCACACTGCTGTGAGGCACAGGTATGGGACAGCCAGGTTCTTAGCCCCTGGCCAATTTGGTGCCTCAGGCAGCGGTTCTTTCCCAACAGCTACAGCCTACAAATTCCTAGCTTTCCAAACACTTTCCTCCCTTTATTTCTCCCTCTACACCTTCCCAAACTTACTGCTATGCACTAGATGAGTGGGAAACAACAGTGGTCTGCATGTGTCATCCCAAGAGATCTCAAGCTTTCTGCCCGAGTCTCCTCAAACCATTCCTGGAAGCCCTATCCCATAACAAAGCCACCTCGCATCCTCAGGGCCCTGTCTACCCAAGGCCTTCAGTAACTCTCAGCACAGGATCCCTTCTGTGTGAGGACCTTTGTCAATGGAGCACTTGTGGATGTGCTGCCATTAAATTTATATTTGCTACTGATACAGAGGAAAATGTCCTTAGGATTCGGAGTCTCATTAATAAAAAGAATTTAAGAATAGACTCGAATGGAAACTTAAGGACAATTTATTAGTGTTTAAGAGAAACCCCTCAGCACAGGCAAGCTGTAAATCTCAATAGTTGCCCAGAGGAGGAGCATGAAGAGAAAGAAAAAACTCATGCCATTTAGAGCCCGCATGAAGTCAGACACATGGTGAACTAGCAGTCACATGCAAGGTGGAGTTTTAGAGAAAGAGTAAAAAAAAAAAAAAAAAACCCAGTGTTGAGGAAGCCCAGAATGCTAAGGAAAGCTTGCCCAGAAAAAAGACAGAAAGAAAAGGAGCGGCCGAGGTGGCACAGGTCTCTGTGAGATCTAGACCAGCCTGGTCTACATAGTGAGTTCTAGGCCAGCTGGGGCTACAGGGAGACCCTGTCTCAAA
>NW_008360303.1:9438633-9475057 GCF_000622305.1 Nannospalax galili | reverse complement strand
TGGTGCACACTTTTAATCCCAGCACTTGGGAGGCAGAGGCAGGTGGATCTCTGTGAGTTCAAGGCCAGCCTGGTTTACATAGTGAGTTCTAGGCCAGCTGGGGCTACAGGGAGACCCTGTCTCAAAAAGAAAAATAATGAAAGGAAGTGAGGGAGGGAGGGAGGATGGGAGGAAGGAAGGAAGGAAGGAAGGAAGGAAGGAAGGAAGGAAGGAAGGAAGGAAGGAAGGAAAGGAAGGATGTGTTGCTGTTAAGGTCAACTCCATCCGCAGCAGGAGCTTCCTGCTCTCTGCCTGACCTTGTCTGGAAAGTGTTTCCAAGCACAGATGCCTGGCCTTATTTGGAACATGACCTTTGGCATAGTTACCTACAAAAACTGCCCCCAGGTTTTTTCTATATGATAATATAGCCAGATGATAGGGTTCTCCTGCCACATTCAAATAAAGCATACTATGAACACCTATCAGGTGAAGCTTTGACTACCATCTCCACCCTATATTTTTCCCTGACCCCCACTGAATAAATGAGCTGACTCACTGAAGCTGTCTCCTGGAAGGCTTTTTCCTTCTTACCCACAGGTCTGACCCTGTTTGCTGCCTCTGCTCCCTTTGTCCTCGTGGCTCGGTGGCCAACAACCCATGAGGGAAGGGAGAGGGAGAGAGGGAGGGAGAGAGTCATGCTCTTTTTTCCTGAAGAATTCAGAAAAGTGGGCAGACTTTGAAAGCTGCTTGTCTGAGGCCAGAAAAGCAACTGCATTAAGGGGAGGAATTCTGAGCAGAAAAAAGTACTTACTGCATTAAAGCACTAGTTACTCAGCCCATCTCTAGCATGGCTTAAGGTGCACCTACCTTCCTAGGGATGAGTGGTGGCTCAATTGGGCTGTTATGTCTCCACCCAGACCAGAGATTTTATTCTCTTGAGCAGAAGGAGTTTTCTATTTAACGGGCCTTTCCAGCTACTGTAACATTACAAGGCTCATTGAATAAACTAAGAAACAATGAAGAATTGCACCCTTTCCCCCACTGAGCCATCTCTGTCTGGCTCCTCACCTGTGCTCCAGTCTCATTCCTGGGATAGATAGCTTCTGAGAGCACGTGGTAACTAGTAGCCAATCAATCCTCCCCCTTGCCTAGCTGATTGGTCTATTCTCTGGGATCTGCAGGAGATGGAGGCAGGTTAGAAAGATAACTTTCTCAGGTCAACTGTGGTAGGCCCCCAAGCATCTAGGAACAAATCGACTCCATCTCCTGGGTACCTGGTGGTTTCCAGGCTGGTGGGTGGTTGTTTTTCCTCCAAAGCCCTTGGCCAGCCTTTCCTCTCACCAGAGGGCTGCGGTTTGGGGAATGTTTTGACTTGAAACACTCAGGCTCATGGTGGTATTTGGAGTTGTGAGACCCTTCTGTGCTAAAAAAGGAAAAAAAAAAAATGAATGGTCTATTTAGAACCTGCTAACAACCCACAGTGTAAAGAACAGGCAGCAGCTCTACCGCTGAAACGCTGGCTTTTTGAGAGAAGCGCCAGGGGAGCTGGTCATGTGCAATCCATCCCCTCTGCTCCCGTTAGTCCTGCTGGAAGACCCTGCCCTAGCGGTGGTGAAGCTTCCAGAATATCATGCCTTCGTCCTGGCTTTTTCACCAGCCCTCCTCAGCCTCTTCCCAGAATACTCTTCCCCTGGGACCTGCGGTGTTCTTGTGCTATGAGTGAGAACACTTTTCCTAAACCAGATGAGTTTTGCATAGGGAGGGGAGGGCTGTTTGAGAAAGTCTCAAACCCTTAGACATGAGTGGTTCAGTTTGATCTTCTCACCACAGGAGCTCACCTGATTGAGGGAGAACACAAACTTTCTTCTCAGAACAAAATGGTGACCACTGGAGCTGGGAAACATTCCATGGTGTTTCCCTCACCAGAAAATGATGCTCTGCATTGAAACCTGGAATCAGAAGAGAAATGGAAGCCCCTGGTTTCTAAATATTCAATTTATTTAAAACCTGACCAGTTTACTAAAATAACGAATGTTTCCAAGATTACCATAATTAGTAATGAATCCAGAAATAGATCCACCCATTCATAATCAATCAATTTTAAACAACGGTACGATAATAATTCATTCAGGTAAAGCATAGTTTTGGTTTTGTTTTGATTTTCTTTGTTTCATTGTTTTAGACAGAGAATCATTATCTCTGAGGTGAGCAGGGTACTCACTATGTAGCTCAGGTTGTCCTCTAACTCATGATTCTCCTATCTCAGTCTCTGGGGTGCTAAGATTACAGGTGAATGCCACTACACTCAGCCCAGATTCTCTTTTAAAAAAATTGTGCTGGAGCTGGATGTGGTGGCTAAACACATGAAATCCCGGCACTCAGGAGGTAGAGACAGAAGGATCGGGAGCTTAAGACCATCCTCAGCTACCTAGCAAGGCCTACATAAAATCATGTCTCAAAAACATAAAATCAGGGACTGAGGAGATGCCTCAGTGGGTAAGATTGCTTGCTGTACCTGAGTTCAAATCCCCAGCCCCTACATAAAATCTGGGCATGGACACAAGTCCCTGTAACCCCAGCATTTGGGGGCAGAGAAGGCAGATCCCAGAGCTTAATGACAAGCCAGCCTAACCAACATAGAAAGCTTCGTGTTCAGTAAGAGACTGTTTCAAGGGAATAAGACACACAACAATAAAGGAAGACAAACAACATCCTCCTCAGTCTCATGTATGCATCTGTACAAGCACCCTAACACACAAATGTGCACACACCCAAATAACCACACACACACACACACACACACACACACACACACACAGGGGGGCATTACATTAACAAGTAAATAAATTACACTGGTATATTTGGACATTCATATGCATAAAATGAACCTTGACCTTTGCCTCAAAACATATACAACAATTAACTTGAAATACATCACAGTATCAAATATAAAGAATGAGGGGCTAAGAGATGGCTCAGCTGTTAAGAACACTGACTGCTCTTGCAGAGGACCCAGGTTTGATTCCCAACACCCACATGGTAGTTAATTACTATATTAGTAACTTTTCTATTGCTGTGATAGAAACACTGACCAAAGCAATTTATTTCTAGAAGGAAGAGTTTATTTGAGCTTACATTTCAAAGGGGCAAGAGTCCATCATGGCAGGGAGGCATGGTGGCAGAGGTGGCTGGAGGAGGAGTGGAAACTAGGCTCTACATCTTCAAGCAGGCACAGGAAGCAAGAGAGTGACTTGAGATCTGGCAAGGCTTAAGAACTCTCAGAGCCCTCCCCCAGTGACGTGTTTCCTCCAGGATAGCCACACTTTCTAAGGCCTCCCAAAACAGCACCACCAACTGGGGACAAAATGGCCTTAGAGGCTATGGAGGACATTTTCATTCAAACCTCCACAACCATCTGTAGCTCCAGTTCCAGGGGATCTGTTACCATCTTCTGACCTCCTTGGGCATTGCACGACATGGGTGCACTTATACATATGTAAGCAATACACTCATACACATAAAATAAAAATAATAAATAAAATAATTTCAATATAAAGAAAAATCAAATTTCTTGAAGAAGGTAGAAGATAAAACCTCATGACCTTGATTAAGTGTTTTTTTAATTAAAACATAGAAAAATATATCACAGGGGCTGGAGAGATGGCTCAGCGATTAAGAACACTGACTGTTCTTGCAGAAGACCCAGGTTCAAATCCCAGCACCCACGTGACAGCTAACAACTGTCTGTAACTCCAGTTCCAGGGGATCCAACAGCCTCTTCTGTCCTCTGTGGGCATTGCATGACATGGGTGCACTTACCTACATGCAGGCAATACACATATACACATAAAATAAAAATAATAAATTATTAAAAAAATATATATCATAAAAGTAAAAATTGACAAATTAAATTTCACCAAAATTCTAAACTTCTGCTCTTTATTTTATTTGTGTGTATGTGTGTATGTTCATGTGTATGTCCAGGTACATGTTGGGGTGGGGGTTCCATGTGTATGCATGTGCATGAGGTCAACCTCAGGTGCTTTTTATCAGGCACCATTCACTTTGCTTTTTGAGATAGAGGCTCTTCTCAGCCTGGAGCTCAACTAGTAGTGTAGGCTGGCTGGCAGCAAGCCCCAGAGATAAGCCTGTCCTGCCTACCCAGCACTGAGATTACAAGTGTGCACCAACAAAGCCAGCTTCTTTTTTACATGGATGCTGGGGATCAAACTCAGATCCTTGTGCTTGCAAGATAAGCACTTTACTGACTGAGCCATCTCCCCAGTACAGCTTCTGCTCTTTAAGGGAACTGTTAACAACAATGAAAAGACAAACTGGACATAGTGGCTCATGCCTATAGTCCCAATACTCAAGAGACCAAGGCAGGAAGATGGCTGTGAATTAGAGGTCAGCCTGGACTGCATACTACATTCCAGACCAGCCTGAGCAACCGTGTGAAAATCTGTCTCATTTTTTAAAAAAGGGAAGACCGGCATATCTTTTAATGTACATAATATATATTTGATAAATTGATAAATATGCTCATCATTATTAGTCATTATGGAAATATAATTTAAAACCACAATGAAATACCACTATATATCCATATACCATGTATAGAACAATAGAATCTTTCATCTTTTGTCAAGTGGTGTGCAAAAATGGTACACAATTTTCAGTTTATTTAAAATTTCAGCATCCATTTCACATATCACCCAGAAATCCCACACTTACGTAGCTGTCCAAGAGAAAAAAACCCTAGCTCCCCTGAAAGACCTGCATCTAATGTCCATAGCTACTGTAGTCTGCTCTGCAAACAGTGAGATTCAAGAGTCTATCAACTGGTAAGTGGCCTAGCAGTCATGGCAGACCCATACAATGTAACAAAAGTGACAAAAGAGATAAGTGCTCAAGATAAGTTTTCCCAAGAAGGAAAACTATCCAAAGCATGGTGCTAAGTGAGACATCAGTCACCCATGACTACTTACTGTCTGATTCCATTTACGTGACATAATGAAAAGTCAAAATTGCAGACAGAAAACAGGTCAGTATTACAGAGGGCTTGGGTTGAAGGGGGAATTGTAAAGGAATATAAAGCCAGTTTTTGGTGTGATAATATATCAAACACTTTAAAATGTGGATTTCTGTGCTATGTAACAATGCCTTAATAAAATTAGCTTTAAAAAATGAATACTTGCTGGGCATGGTGGCACACAGCTTTAATCCCCGCACTTGGGAGGCAGAGGCAGGCGGATCTCTGTGAGTTCAAGGCCAGTCTGGTCTATATAGTGAGTTTCAAGCCGGCCCCACTGCAGGGAGACCCTGTCTCAAAAAGACGAAAAAGAAAAAAGAAAAAGAGAGAGAGAGAGAAAGAATCCTCAAACCAGCTTGGATCACATAATTGTGGCTCTTTTATCTATATTTAGTGACAATTTCTACCCATAGGGAACAAATTGTACATTTGCTCTATTGAGAACTAGGCATGGTGGGTCACACCTGCAACCCCAGCACTGGCAGTGGATGGAGCCCAGGGTGGAGGGGGGTACTGAAGTAGGAAGACTACCACAAGTTCAGGATGAGTCCCAGCCACAAGTTCCAAGCCAGCATGGGCTACAAAATGAGATTTTATCTTAAAACACACACACAAAAAAATGAGACCATTTTCTGTTTAAACACCTTGCTGTGTGGTATCTTATTATGGTAGCTGTACAAAGCCCAGAGTCCTCCCAACAACCCGACGTACAACAAACAGGAGAAAATTCCAATGCTCTGAGTGTTGGTAGCTTGCCCACACTCCAGTGGTTGCTGGAGCACCTAGGGAGAAATACAGGCCTGACTGATACCCAAAACTCGCACCTTGCCCCACTCTAAGTATCCTAGAGCCCCACAGATATCCCTGACCCACAGATCTAAGTTCCTAGGGATCAGAAAAAGGTCCTCCTCATCTTTGTGCAACATGCACAGCTCTTGCTTGGGAAACGATAAGTAGATTGGATTAACAGATTTCCGGCTGCAGGACAGACCTACTTTAAATATCCAGTTGTTTTCTAGAACAACGTGATAGTATCCATTTTTATAAGCAGTGAATGCAATCATAATAGCTATACTTCACCTACCCACCATGCCTAGGTTGCTATGACTTCCATCCCTTGGTCCTGGGCTAACAGGGCTTACAAGGAGCCTGGGCAATGAATGCTGTGTCAGCTTATATATTCACCTCCTCCACAATGGGAATTGAGTGTCTACAATAAAGCTGAAAGTCAAATCTTCATACTTTTTACATATTCTAGACCATGGTACATTCTAGTCCAGATCTTAAAATAGAATAATTCATTGGTTCTGTTGAACGTTTGTTTGGTTTTTAAATCAGACTTTAGGTTGCTTTTATTTGTTTTCCTTGTGTTGTGTCTTTTGCCATTTTATGTACCAGATCCAGCTGCAGAGAATAATCTGGAGTTGGACTGGAGCCTGATGATGGAGGAGCATTCCTCTGTACTCTGGGCATACGTATTGGAGGGAAGAGACCTTCCTGTTTCATATCATTGATGCTTATAGGTTCAACAGAAAGTGGAATTGATTTTTTTATATTATTTATTGGTGCTTGCGGAGGGATGGGAAGGTATGGGTATGCAACAGTGAGTATGGAGGGTAAAGAACAACTTTATGGAGTTAGTGTTCTCCTTCCACCTTTACACAGTTTCTAGGTTATCAGGCATACAAGACCAGGTGCCTTTATGTGTGGAGCCATCTTGCCTGCCCAAGAGTGAATTTTTTGGTAAATGTATTTTTGTTTTTGGACATAACTAAGCATTAGGTCACTCAACTGTTCCTGGTGTGGAGCATCTACTCTCAGGGAAGTAGCTTAGGTTTTTTTCAACCTAAGACAAATTCAGGTAAATTCATTTGGCCTAGAGAAGTCACCTGTTCAGCTAAAGCAACTCAGAAAGAAAAAGAACTGAAGATGGACATTGAAGAGAGAAAGACCGAGGAGCTATATTGGTTACCTTTCTCACTGCAGTGACAAACCACCCAACAAAAGTAACTTAAGAAAGGAAAGGTCTATCTTTTTAAATTTTTATTTATTATTTTTATTTTATGTGTATGAGTGTATTTTGCCTGCATGTGTGTAAGTGCACCCATGTTGTACAATGCCCATGGAGGTCAGGAGAGGGTGTCGGATCCCCTGGAACTGCAGTTACGGACAGTTGTTAGCTGCCATATAGGTGCTGGGAATTGAACCCAGGCCCTCTGTAAGAGTAGCCAGTGCTTTTAACCACTGAACCATGTCTCCAGCCCCAGTTGGCTCACAGTTTGAGGATACAAACAATTATGTCAGGGGAGGCATAGTGGCAGGACACGAGGCATCTGGTCACATTGCATCCATAGTCAGGAAAATAAAAGCCAGCATGGTGGCACACACCTTTAATCTTAGCACATGGTTGGGAGAGGCAGGCTGATCTCTGTGAGATGTAGACCAGCCTGGTCTCCATAGCAAGTTCCAGGAAGTCTCAGTTGAAGGATTTCCCAGATCAGATTGGCCTATGATCATGCCTGTGATTGTTGACTGATAGGAGTTGGCCCAGCCCACTGCGCATGGTACCTAATCCCTGGGCAGGTGGTCTTGGGTTATATAAGAAAACTGACTTAGCACAAGCAAAGGAGAGAGCAAGCCAGTAAGCATCATTTCTCCATAGTTTCTGCTTCAAATTCCTGCCCTGTTGAGTTCCTGCCCTGATTTCCCTCAAAGGTGGGCCATAACCTGTAAGATGAATACCCCCCACCCAGGTTGCTTTTGGTCATGGAGTTAATCACAGCAACAGAAACAAAACTAGATCAGGTACTTAGCTTACTTTTTCCTTTTTTACTCAGTCCAGAACCCCAGTCCATGAAATACTGCCCACATTCAGGGTGGGTTTTCCCTTATTCAAACCTCTCTGTGCTGGGCGTTGTGGTACATGCCTTTAGTCCCAAACTTGGGAGACAGAGGCAGGTGGATCTCTGTGAATTCAAGGCCAGTCTGGTTTAAATAGCAAGTTCCAGGCTAGCTGGGGCTACAGGGAGACCCTGTCTCAAAAAACAAATGAAATAAAATAAAATAAAATAACAAACTTCTCTGTGAACAACTTCAAAGACATGCCAAAAAATGTGTTTCCATGGTGATTCCTAAATGCAGTCAAGTTGACAAAGAATACTAACCTTTACTACTGCAGTCTGTTTTCTGTTGCTAAAACCAAATACGAGACTGGGTAATTTAGAAGACAGAGGCTTTTTTAGGTCATGTTTCTGGAGGCTGGCAAGGGCAAGAGCGTCGTGCAAGCACCTGGTAAAAATCTTTTTAGTAGAAGTAATCACTTGACAAGACAGAGCAAGGATGCTAGCTTGGGTCTCTCTTCTTTTTCTTATAAAGCACTGATGCCATCGGGACCCTAGCTCATGAACTTCTCTACTACTAGTATCTTCCCAAAGGCCCCACTTCCAAATACCATTAACCTATGAATTTGAGGATTAAGTTTCCAACATAAGAATTTGGGGGTTGAGAAGCCAGAATGTTGTCCACATGGGGACCTCCAGCCTGGAACTTTGGGCAAGAGCCACGAGGACAACAGCTACCAGAAGTGACCCTGAGAACTCAGCCTTGCTCTTCCTGCCCAGCACCTCTCCCCTACAAATCTGCAGGTTTGCTAATGGTGCCTTTTACATATTTCTTGAAACATTTCCTTCCTGTCTGCCTACCACTTGCAACGCCAGGCCCTCATTACCTCCTCCCTCAATCACTGCCTTCTAATAGGTCTCCTCACCAATATGTGCTCCCCTTATATCTAACCTTCACACTGTCACCACTTTTCCAAAATAAAATTTGGGGGATCTTCCTTATCTACTTAAAGCCTATCACATGCCTTCCTCCCTTTTATTCATCAAGACTCAGCACAAGTCTCTTCTAGAAGGTGACCCCTGATGCTCCCAGCTCATCTCCATGACCAGATGTTTTAGACCTCTTATGTATCCTTCCTTACCACACTGGCCTGAACCTGAAGGTTGTCTTTCTACTCCATAGTTCTCAGGTTACAACCACTTCAGGGGCCTTATATTTATCCCCAGCACCTTACCCGAGTCCTTAGGGCAGAAAGATAACTAGTTCTTCTTGAGATGTGGAAGAAGGAAGAGAGGGTAGGAGGCAGGCAGGAAAGAGGAAGGAGGGAAAAACAAAGTCAGACTAGTCTTGAACAATGTCTGTATATGATGAAGTAGTAGCCATGGTTCCCCACCTTATCAGAGAGAGTCCATTTGTCTCATCTACATGGTAGACTTGGTTCACCAGATCGTCTCCACAGTCTCTTTATCTCTGATTCCCAGGACACTATTGGTCTCCCAACATAGGAACCTCAGCTTTAGGGACTCCCTTTCAGGGTCTCCAGCATTTGCCCTGCCCTGATTCCTCCTGCTTGTTCCCAGACCTCCCAACCCCAAAATAGAAGAGCACATGACAGCATCGCTAACTACCAGACCCTGCCATGGATCTCACCAAACAGTTTTGACTCTCTTCAGCGATTTCCTGGCTTGAGGCTGACTTTCTTAAATAGCTAACGTCTAGGTGGCCATGTTTTTGGATCTCCTTCACTGTCTTCTTTTTAAAGTTCATTTGAATCCTCTTTCTACTCACTGCTGGAGACAGTCTAGTGGGGTTTGGAGAAGCCTAGTCCTTCCTTCCACAGGCAGCTTTTCCTTCCTAGGAAACCAGATGGCATCTTCCATGAAAAAGACAGCAAGACTGGTTCTGATCCCAAGGGCAGCATGACCTTGAGACTGTGTCACATGTGGATACGGCAGATGAAGGAGATGGTCTCCCTCTTGACATTCCTCACAGTTTAAAGGGCAACACAGGTAACAAGCAGCTCCATGAGAACTAGCACTTGAATTCCCCCATAGATTCCCTCCATCTAATGCTATGACTGGTACCCACAAGAAAGCAGTCAAGTAATGCCTGCTGAATGAATAAGTGGGTAGCATGTTCCATATCACATTCTCTAACTCCTATCTTAGCACTTGGCTCAATAAATTCTTGAAAATGAGTGAAGGAGAGAGGAGTGGGGCTTTAAAGGATGAATAGAAATTACCCAGACAAGAGGCATAGAAAGAAAGATACAGGAAATCCCAATGACAGAGAGAATGGCATTTGCAAAAGAAGGGAGCTTTCAGAAAACACCAACTTGTTGAAAAAACGCCGACTATTTTACCTGAAATGTTTTAAGTATTTATAGGAAAGTGCCAGAAGACCATCTAGTTTTCTCATTTCTTTGCCTTTTTTTTTTTTTAGTTTCATTTCTGTTGCTGTGATAAAATACCCCATCAAATGTAACTTGGGGGGATGAGGGGAGTTTTGTTTCATCTTACAATTTCAAGCTATAGTCCAACACTGTGAGGAAGTCAAGGCTGAAACTTCAAATAGCTAATCTCATCAGATCCACAGTCTAGAGCAGAGAGAATGGATGTATACATGCTCATGTGCTTGCTTGATTGCTCTTACATAAATTAGGGCTCCCTGCCTAGGGAATGATGCCACCTACCGTGGGTTGGATCCTCCCACAGTGATGAAGAGTCAAGACAAATCATCACAGACATGCTCACAGGCCAACATTATCTAGGAAATCCCTTTTTGAGACTCTCTTCCCAGATTACTCCAGGTTATGTCAAGTTGACAGAATTAATCATCATGGCTTTCTACTACCAATTTATCTGCTTCAGATAACAAAGTCTCAGATTCCTTGTATTTCTACTATGTTGAGAGCATCTTTGTTTGCAATAGAGAAACTTTGATCAAACTAGCTTAAAAGAACCAGCAACTGTAAGAGCTGATTTTATCAGTGTTACTATGAATGTATGCATTTATAGTTGTCTACCTCTATTGTGAATTATTTTTCCATGCAACAAACTTAAATCTCCAACTGAACTATAAAGCCAGCAGAGCAGGATGGGCAATCTTTGAGTTGAGTCCTGCCCTGTTGACTGCACACAATTGGTCCCTGGCATGTATTTTAAATATTTAGATTGGGTAGAAACCATCAGAGATGTAGCCAGACAATGAATCAGCTCCCTCCAGTCATAGGATATAATCACCAAACACAGGGAAACAGGTGGATCACTTCCAAATCTGTGCTTCATAAAAGCTGTGTGAACTCTCCTGGCTACTTTTTTTCCCTCTTTTTAAAAAAGAAATTATTTATTTTTATTTTACATGTTTGTGTGGTTGCCTGCATGTGTGTAAGTGCACCACATGTATGCAATGCCCATGGGGGCCAGAAGAGGGCTTCAATCCTCTGGGAATTGGATTTTTTAATAGCTGTTGCCATGTGGGTGCTGTGAACTGAACCCGGGTCCTCTGTAAGAGCAGCCAATGCTCTTAACTGTCTAGCTGTCTCTCCAGTCCCTCTCTCCCTTCTTTTACTGGTTGGCATGCAAACAAGGTAATGACCCAGCTGTATTAGTCAGGGTTCTCTAAAGAAACAGAATTGATAAAATTGATAAAATGGATATATGCATTTGGATTTATTAGATTATCTTACAGGAATGAGTCTGACAATGGCTGCACCACACTGGAGAGGCTGAGAATCCATCCGGTAGTTGCTCAGTCCGCGTGGCTGGATGTCTCAGCAGTCCCAATCCGGCACTGAAGGCCTGAAGAATTCCTAGAGGTCTGCTAGTCTTCAGTCTATGTTGGAATCCAAAGACGTTGGTTCTACTATCAGTGGAGGAATGCCACAGCAACAAGGTGAAACTGCCAGAGAGAGAGAAGATAAGCAAGCATAAAACAAAAGCTCCCTTCTGCCATGGCCTTTTAGATGGGCTGCCATCAGAAGGTAACACCTACATTTAGGGTGGGTCTCCTAGCTTCAAATAATCCAATCAAGAAAGTCTCTCTCATTTCAGTTAATTCCCGATCCAGTCAACTTGACAACCAAGATTAGCCACCTCAAGTTCTACCCCTTGTCAACTGACACTCAATTGCATCTCCTTACATCATGCTTAATTTTCAAAAGAAAACAATAGTAAGGTCATAATTGCACCTGATATAACTATCCTGTATACAGTTGCAAATGCATTATATATCTTAGAATAGGTGGCAAGACTTTGAGGAATGCTTAGTTCTTTAGTATCTCATAACCTAAATATGATAACATATATTTACTTCACTTAACCACTTAACACTTATCTCAATTACAATTTTTTGTGGGTTTTTTTTTGTTGTTGGTTATTTTTTGACAGGGTCCCCCTAGTCACAGCCCACCTGGAAGTCATGATGTGAACCAGGGTGGCCTCAATCTCACAGAGATCCACCTGCCTCTGCCTCCTGAAGGCTGGGGTTAAAGGCACACACCACCACGCCCAGTGTCTCAATTATAAATTTTTAAAAAAGGAAGCAAAACACAAATATCTGTTTGATATACGTGCATTTATGCACAAGCATATTCTTAACAAAATAGACAGAAATACTCATATCAATTACAACCCTTGTTTCTGCAACTGGTCACATGACCTCAGCTGCTATATTTATAACTACCTTCCTCTATTACCCATTCTGTATTTCCTCTACCATCTTGCAAGCACCTCTGTAAGTCTTAGCTTTTTCCCTGGAGGAGTGACCCACACCTTCATCCCTGAAGGATCTAGCCCCTTTTTTATCCTACCTGGGTTGGGTTGTTGCAGAGTCCCATTGACCTTAATCACAGGGCATGGTAGCACTAAAAGATATCCTAAGGAATCTCCTGCCTTCCAGACATAATCTTCCTTACTTTCATTGTGGAGAAACAGTCCAATTTCCCCTTGGTAGTCTGAATGAGTTACCCCTCCTAATAGTGTTATTCCTTTCTTAGTCTGTTGACTTAAAGGCATCAGAAGCTCAAAGTGGCCAGAGGGAAGTCATAGCTTCTAGTTCAATGATGTGTCTCCTGGCAGAAGCACTTCCCACTCTGAAACCAAAACTTGTAGTCCAGCAGAGCACAAAGTCACAAGTACAGGAAGCAAAATTTTCCTGGTGGGTCACTAGGGGTGATAGTGAGTGGAGCCATTCCCACTTCTACCCCTTGATTCCTGGACCCATGAATCTTGGCTATAGGAGAAGCAGTACCAGATATCAGATGCTGATTCAAAGCTTATACTACCTTCTGGAGGACTAGGGCTCTAGCCTTGATCATGACCCTTCATCTTATGTTCAAGACATGCAAAGGAATTCAGTGCACCAGAGTTCCTTAAGCCATTGTGATAGGTGAAGTAGGCGAGGTTGAATTCGGTTGATTAGGAGAAAGTACCAGGACACAGATAAAACTCCAGCGGGAGTAGAGTTTATTAGCAAAGGAACACATGGGACAGATTCCCTTCCAGGTAGGGAAAATGTCTGCCCCCGGGTCGTGAGCTGGGATCTTTTATAGGGAGAGGCTTCTGGGGGGTGCACAAGGTGGGATGATACATATATTTTTTAAAGTTGGGGGGGCACTGTTAAAACCTTCCCCCTTTAGAGATCAAAGGGGAAGCCTGCTGTGTTGGCCGAACAGTGGAGAAAAGTCTGCTTTTGACTTCAAAGACCAAGGTGCCTTCTCAGGAGCTTGCAGAACTGTGAGGCCTTCTTGGTGAGAGGGCATGGCTGCTGTTTATCTCAGCCCTAATACATTGTATATTGTACATTGACCAAGCAGCCCTGCCTTACCCCAACTAATGCAGTCACTGGATTTACAGCATCCACTGAAACACTGGGAGACCTAGCATCACTGTGCCTGCTTCTGCAGGGAACAGCCAGTTCCCTGAGTTCCAGGCTGAGGAAGGTTCCATGGTTCCCACAAGTCTGAAAGCCTGTGTCATTGTCTCCATACTTGCATTGCTGCTCTTTCTGATCCTTCACCCTTTTCTGTGACCTGCTTGATCTTGGCAGACAGTCGTATTTTCAAAACTATCCTGAGTTAGCCGTGCGTGGTGGCGCACCCCTTTAATTCCAGCACTCAGGAGGCAGAGGCAGGCAGATCTCTATGAGTTCAAGGCCAGCCTGGTCTACATAGTGAGTTCCAGGACAGCTGGGGCTACAAGGAGACCCTGTCTCAAAAAGACACACATGAAAAAAAACCAAACACACAAACAAACAAACAAACAAACAAAAAACTGTCCTGAGTCTTATTCAAGCATCTGAGTCCCGGTGTAGAACATAGCTCAGAAATTTGATTGCTGATGTCCCTCCTACCTACCTCGACTCTGGGGAGCATGTGCTGTTTTTTAAATTTGTTTTTAATTATGTACATATGTGTATTCCTGTGTGGAGGTATGTGAGTACCTGTGCCAACAGAGTCTAGAAAAGGATGTTGGATCCACTGGAGCTGGAGTTACAGATGGTCGTGAACTGTCTTATGTAGGTGCTGGGAACTGAACTTGGGTCCTCTGGAAGTACTCTGAACCACTGAGCTCCAAGAGTCTGTGCCATTTTAGAACTTAAACTAGTCCCAGTTTAGGATCTGGCTAAGACTCAATGCCTTGCCCCTAGCAAACACTCCACAATGTCCCCTTTACATTCCTGAAATGAAATGAAATATTACTCACACATATGATGTTTTAAAAATTGGTGTCCCAGTTCAATATAAAAAGAAATAAAGTCACTTAAGATGACATCATCACCATATGTTTCAGTATGTAAAGGTTTCACCTGGTGACATTATGAGCATGAAACAGTTGGATACTTGCAGAAATAGCAGCTCTGAGAATCTGACAGCTGCAAAGTGCAGCTTGGTACAGATGTTCAAGGACCACAGTGACATTGCCATTGAGAATATGTGTGACTTTTTTGTTTTTCCAAAAGGTGAATCACTCTTGGTCAAGTTCAGAGCAACACAAAATGCAATGTTTCCCTGATTTCACAACAGAGGCATTCCTAGAAAACTCTATGTATATAAAAGCCTACTACAAATACTCCATGTTCAAGAGGAAAGGAATTCAATTTTGGGCTCAGATCATTCCAAACATGTTTCCTGTTCAAGAATGCACAGGAAGCACCCAGCAGTCATGTGGAATAGGTCAGTTCTCCCCGAGAGGCCACCATCCAGAGCCTAGCAGGCTGTCCAGTATTTTCCTCTTTTCTTATGCTGGAACAAACCCAATCCAACCAATAAGGCAACCTAATACAATTATGTCTTCAGAATCCCCTTGGGGGAAACTAATGCCACCAAGCTTGCAGACACAGGCAGGTGAAGGGGATGCTGGATACTGCTCTTTCTTCAGAGCACAGTGAACATGAAGTGACACTTCAATGTGATTTTCCTGTGGCTATCAGACTCGTTAAGATTTTCTTCAGCAATGACCAGAGATGACTGGGCCCTGGGAGAAGGGTCTGGGCATGACAGCTCTGTAGACAAAGCCCTTCCCCTCTGTTCCCTGGAGGAACCTGGCAAGATTAACTTCACCTCTTGGTTTCTGTTTTTAAGAAGGAATAAGGGACTCAGCAGTTAAGAGTACTGGCTGCTCTTACAGAGGGCCTCAGCTCCCATGGTGAACTCAGTTCCATCTATCTGTAACTCCAGTTCCAGGGGATCCAACAGCCTCCTCTGGCCTCTGCATACAATGGTGTACTTACATGCAAGCAAGGAAAACACTCATACACATAAAATAAAAGGAAATTTTAAAAGGAAGAATAAGAACTTGGAAGCTAGCTTAGTTGGTAAAGTGCTTGCTTTCAGAGTGCAAAAACCTGAGTTGGATGACAAGAACCATAAAAAAAAAGTCAGGTATGGTGGCACTGGAGACGAGGCAGAGACTGGGGCTCCCCGGCCAGTCAGTCAACATAGCTCTCTTGGTGAGCTCCAGTGAGAAATTGTGTTTCAAAAAAAAAAATTGGTAACTGGCACCTAAGGAATGACACTCAGGTTGTCCTTTGGCCACATATACACATGGCACTTGCACACACATACATGGTCACTTGCACATAGGTATGCCCTGTGCACACACATGCACACACACACACACACACACACACACACACACACACACAAGGAGAAATAAAGAAACTGAAAATGAATGAAATTAGCTCTATCCTCTTCATTCCCTGCCTATGAATAGCCACTTGAATGAGTCCCATTGAAACATTTCTTAGCTGTCAGAGTGCTTTTACCTAAAAAAGCTCCCCAGGCATTTCTCTTAGCTACTGTAACACTGGGGCAGCTAACATGGTGGCTGTTTCTTGGAGAAACAAGCATGTAAAATCAGGTGTCACTTGGACTGATGGCCTGGGCTGGGACCCAGAATCAGACCACCACTGGCCCTGTCACAAACTTAGAAACAAAGAAGTGGGAATGCTTCATCCTCTGCCAGGCGTGTCCAGTCAGTGGCCTAGGGCTACACAGAGGGTAGCTCTGCATGCAGTCCAGCACAAAATCAGAAACCTAAAATGTTATGAGATTTTTTTTTTTTTGCAATTTTTTTTTTGTAACTGGACTGTGAGATTCTGGAGCATGAACTTTGTAGATGACAACATTATGTCAAAATGTCAAAAGTTATACAAGCTAACAACCTTCCCCAGATCCTGGCTTCCTGGTATCTCATTGAAGACTCCTAACTGCCTAAAATCCAACATAGTTCCTTAACGGATTTGAAAAAAAATACTGTGTGTTTTCACATGTGTGTAAGGAAAACATGGTGCAAGATGTCTGCCTCCCAGGACCCCTGTGTCAGCAGCTGCCCCTCCTTGCCCCTCAGGTCTTAATCCCCCTGGGCCAGCACCTCACTTTCCTCATTTCCTGTGGCCCCACCACCTCATTTCCTCCTCTGTCCCAAGTCATTTTTAACTGTCAGACTGGGAAGGATCTGACCTGACAGGGCAATCAAATATTAATACTGTGATTGAAGAGCCTATGTCCAAATCAATTAAAAATAGAACATGTGGGTCTAAGACATTTTTCATCTATTTTTTTCTTTCTGTCAGGAAAGTTCTTGCTTTCCTGGGGCCAGAATTGATTCTGGGAGGTGCAGGGAGCCAGCTCTGTCACTGGTCACCATCCTCCTCAGACGGGACCATGTGCTAGGCTATGTGGGAGGGGACCCCGGGGCCAGTCCCCACCTCTTTCCTCACAATCTTCCTGGGAGGACCTACCACTCTCTGAGCAGTTTATGTCATACATTTGTAATCATCTGCTTTCCTAAAATGTGTGTTGCATCCTAGAACGCAAGAGGACGTATTGAGGATGGGCTCTTTCTGCACAGCTCCCCACCAGCTCCTGGAATCTGCTGGGCACTTAGCAGCCCAGCATAGCTTCCTTGTTTCAACACGCAGATAACAGTAAAAACCCAGTTCTTACATGCATTCCAAGTTGACCTGAGGTGGTGGAGGGAAGAAAGCATAGCATAGGTGGAAAAGGAAGGTCCAGGGCAAACAGAAGTGTACTCTCTCATTTATTTCTAGATAAAAGCAAAGTAGGGAGATGCTCCCAACCGCTGAGATAAACTAATGACCTCCTTAGGGGAGAGGAGGAGATGTGGAGTTTGGCCTTCTAAAAATGCTCAAAGGTAGACATTACAATCTGCATGGTTTTTATTCTTTCCCCCAAAAGTACACAAATTGATGGACGGAAATGATTTTTTTCAAAAGTCTATAACCAAAAGTGATTTCTTATGTGAGCCTGCATATAGAAACCCAAAGGACTCTTGTTCTTCCCCAAAGCAGCTGCACTTAACTCTTGCAACGGCAATTGCTCACCTACTAGAATGTTCCATGGAGATCCTCAGTGTTTGCCTCTCTGCTCAAAGGATCCCTCAGGAACTATCCTCTGCAGATCCCATCCCTTCCTGGTGCTACATTATGTTGTTCACCCCATCTACCTTTATGTCTTTCCACTGCATTTGTCCTTTTCTTCCTGGACCCCGAGGCATTCTGTTGTTTGATTATTTTATTGTCTGTCTCCTGACTAGACTAACCTTGAAGAAAGTAGAGATTTGGTCTAGTATGTTTATTGAATGACCCAGGGCCCCAGATTAGCACTTGATACCTAGCAGGCATTGTGAGTTAATGCCATATTTTCAACCCTAATTTTTCCTTTTGAGCCAAAGTCCTACTTTGTTGTTCAGTTGGCCTGGATCTCCTAGGCATAAGTGGACCTTTCTCTTCAGCCCTCCCAAGTAGCTGAGATGACAAATGTTTGGTACAACCAGGATTTTTGGATGAAACATTGTTTTAAAGGGAGATTTCCTTTAACTATGAAGACGCTGATGAGTGTGAGATAACATGCACTTTGATTTCTTACAATACAATTCCACATAGGTACAGAATGTGGGGTAATCTATAAATGATTGCATTAATAAGTCCTGGTCCTGTCATCTGTCTCAAACATCAAGATCCTAAATGAGATTTGGCAAGTCTTTGTTTACTCAGAATAGATAGGATCTATCTATCTATTGTCTATCTATCTATCTATCATCTATTTATCATCATCTATCTATCATCTATCATCTATCTGTGTGTGATGTGTGTATATTCGTGTTCATAAGTATGTGGATGCACATGTGTGCTTGTGCATGTGGAGACCCAAAGTGTACATCAGGTATCCTCCCAGATCACTCTCCACTTTATTTGTAAAAGCAGTCTCTCACCATATGCAGAGCTCACTAATTTGGCCAGTCTGGCTAGCCAGCTTGTCCATGGTTCCCCTCCCTATCTCTGCCCCCTGAATGCTGAGAGGAGTACAGGCAGCTGCCACACCTGCCCAACTTTTACATAGGTGCTGGGGAATCTGAACCATGATCTTTATGCTTATACAGCAAGCACTTTATTTATTGAGGCATCTCTGCAGCCCCAGGATAAGCTTTTAATTGGACTCCTCACAAGTACTGTAAGTATAGCTGTTCAAGATTGCTTTACATGAGAGCCAGATGAAGAGATAAAATGCACTCACTTGCCATGTTTAAGAGCTAATAAATTAAGTTCAGCTGAAACAGAGAAGCAGGAATACCTACAGGCAGAGCCAGTGCATCCAGTAGAAGAGAAATGGGAACATCGTCAAGAGCTTCCAGAGTCGAATGCAAAGGCCTCTAGTGCAGTGTGATCTGTGTCAATCACCTACATAAAAAGTCACCCCAAGACGGGCGCGGTAGTGCACACCTTTAATCCCAGCACTTGGGAGGCAGAGGCAGGCGGATATCTGTGAGTTCAAGGCCAGCCTGGTCTGCACAGTGAGTTTCAGGACAGCTGGGGCTACAGGGAGATCCTATCTCAAAAAGACAAAAAAAAAGAAAAAAGTCACCCCAAATATTTAGCAACCTAAAACGAAAATCTTTATTATCTCACAATGTCTGTAGAATAGGACTTGAAAACAAAATCAGCTGGCTGGTTCTGACTCAGGGTGTCTCATGAGGTGGCAGCCATGGTGGCCAGCATCTGCAGGCCTGACAAGGGCTGCAGAGTTCACTTTCAACATGGGCCATACATGTGGCTACTAATAGTTCCTCACTGGCTATCTGCAGGAGGCCTCATCCCCAACCACAAGGGTCTCTCCCCTAGAGTGACTTGAGGGTCCTTATAATGTGGTGGCTGACATGCCCCATAGTCAAAAAGAAAGTCCAAGGGCACTTATTGATAGTCTTGGAAGTCATACTGTCATTTCTTTTCTCTATATTTGTTGAAAGTCAGTTGTTAAGTTCAGATCATAATCCAATAAAGAATTAAGCTCCATTTCTTAAAGGACAAACAAGTTAAAGAGTGTGTAGACATATTTTAAAGTCACCATATAAGCTGGTATAAAGAAATCAGCCTCATCAGCCTCCACAGCCATTACCAGACACAAAAGTTCTGTATTAGAGGTTACATGATGCGCCAAACAGATGCTGGACAGAGGAATTAGATACTCTGGGCTCACCTCTCAAGCCCATTGCTCACCAGCTGGATGAATTCAAAGAAATTACTTTCTCTGGGCCTCAGTTTTCCCTTTCTTCAGACAGAAATAATATTACTCATGTCGCTAAATGATTTGAGAAGTTCATGTTCATCTCTCTTCTGGGCACTTGGTAAATACTCAAGAAGTGACAAGTGTTATAAACATATGCCATAGTTCCTCTTAATCCTTAATCTTTGAGTAATTATGCATATTTAGCATATAATAATTAGTATACTATATGATGTAGGGAAACATAAATTGCTTTAAAGATTATTCATGCACAATAATTGACAATAAATGTTTACCTAACAGTGATTTTAATTTGATACTCATTTAAATTTGAAACTCAACTTATCCTTCTTGTGTGTGTGTGTGTGTGTATGTGTGTGTGTGTGTGTGTGTGTGTGTGTGAGAGAGAGAGAGAGAGAGAGAGAGAGAAAACACTGTTCCTAGTTCTCCAAATACATTTTAAATGGCTTACAGTAAACTAAAGATACTGAAAATATAACTCTAAAAATACACAAAAAGCAACAAACGTAAATCCGTGAAAATACAAAGCACAATTTTAATGAGAAAAATGGTCTAAAATGAAGAAGAAAATAATAAATGAGGCAAAATCTGGATGTGGCCAAAATGAGCAGAGAAAGTGCCATTAGGAGGAGCTAAGCACTTTTCCTAGATCTTGATTCTAAAGCAATGACTCTCAAGAAATTCACCACAGAACTTCACTACTGAGGGATGTAGGGCCATCTCTGTGGCAGGTAAAGGACCTATTTTTCTAAAGTCTGGCACATCCCATGAATGCCTCAAAATACAATTAATTTTTGAGTCCGATTCTGAGACAGATTTTAGGGTCCCAGTTCTCCTTAAGAATATTTAGCTAGAGGTTTGGAATGTTAATTCCCTAAGTCCCTTTGGTGGTCCCCCCCCACCTTTTCAATGATTGGTGTCCTCATGGAGGAACCAATCAGCTGTTTGATAGATGTCAGACACTCCCCCTTGTCTGGCTGCTTTGGATAATTCATGGACTCCATTTGAGCCTTAGAATCTGCCACCACTGCGGCTGCTGCTGAAGCCACAACTTCTGTTCAGGAGGCCATGCTGCTGTCCTGACTGCAGACAGCTTGCACCACTCTCAGGGGCTTCACTTTGCTAATGACAGACTTCAGTATCCTCTGGACGACTCTGCCCCTCTTGGGGTGATTTTTTTGGTAAAAGACAGTACCTCCTTTCTCCCCCCTCCAGTGACAGCAAAAGCCTTAGGAGTGGCTCCTGTACAGGGTATGTGATTAGGTAGGAGACATTCCTGTGGAGAGCTGTGACTGGTAGAATTAAAAGCTGTGCACAAATTTGCCACACAGGTTTTCTGGCTATATAAGTTGCGTGTCTCCCAGTCTCGCTGGGCCAGTCTGGGAGGTTTCCCTTCTGCTGCCTTCAAGTGTTGCAACATTAAGCCCTAATAATGCTCTCTCCTGAGCAATCTTCTATTTTTCTGCTTGTGGTCTTTATGGGCTGAGCTGCTTGCATGAAAAAGCAGACGAAGTCCAGAGAAATGGCAGCTGTAGAGCTCCAGAGAGTGGTTGGGAGTGAAAACTGCAGAAATGAGGTGGCAGAAGCTGACATTCCAAAAAGCCAAAGGCAGAGAGACTGAAGAAAGTCAAAGCTGGAAGCCCCTTGGAGAGGTACCAAGAGCTGAACAAGGGTCCCAAAACCTGAAGTTCAAGAGATGTGACGCTGTGTGCTGAATCCTGGCCTCTCAGACTCAAACCCCAGAGCAATTTCTTCTGACCTGAGCACCAAGAGCTAGAAGTCTATAGTTTTGGGGCCTTAGAGCAATAAGCCTCTAGTTCTCAGAGCTAAGAGCCACAAGCATTTGGCTTTGAAAGCCCATAGCTTGCTCTGACAGGAGCACCTAGAGCTATAAATCTCTGGCTTTGAAAGCCTGAAGTAATAAGCCTCTAATTCTCAGGACCTAGAGCTATAAGCCTCTGGGTTTGAAAGTCCAGCCATTAAGCCTCTGGCATTCAAGAGCTCAGGGCTATCATCATTAAGGGAGCTACTCCTTGGTTATTAGTAATTTCCATCTGAGTAGAGTAAAAGGTACCTTGGCCTACTGTTTCTGACGATTGTACAGGAGTCAAGCCTGCTTAGAATAATGAATGGGAGGCAGACCACATACCTTTTGGCAATACTTATCCAGTGTTCAAATTAAAATGGTAATAGCAATAGTATGACGTTTTTGTACACTTACTAGGGATCAGGCAATAAGCTGAGTGCTTTCTATACACAACATAATATTTATAGTATTCTATGAAAGCAATATTGCTATAAACCTCACTGTGCAGATGGGTAAATGGGCACACAGATCCCTGGATTTAGAGATTGCTTTGGAAAAACCCCTTTGAAGCCTGGAGTACAGGGGACTGAAGTATGAAAGGATGTAGGTGAGGACGCATGGAAGGCCTGGATGAGGCCTTCCAGCAGGTTCTGCCATACAGTGCTCTATGAGGTTAGCTTTTGTAGTACCAAGTGAGGAGCACTAGGGTGACAAGCAACATCAGCAAGGATGGGACCTGTGATGGTTGGTCTTGATTATTAACTTGACTGGATTAAGAGATTTCTGGGACTCTTAAACCACACTTCTCTGTCTGTGGGGATGTTTTCAGAGAGAGTTGATATATGGAAAGTGACTGATGGTCAAGATAAACTCTGAATATGGGTGACATCATCCAATGGACTGACAGCTGGATGCAGGGAAGTTGGAGGAAGGCAGGCAGCATGTGTGTGCATCAAGCCCCTTTTCCTGCGTGTGCATGGTTGCTGCCACTGCGCACTGCCATTAGACTTCAGTTTCTTCAGCATTTGAGTTTTGGTACTGCAGATTGAACCTAGGCTCTCACACATGCTAGGCAAATACTCTACCTCTAAGCCATATCCCCAGGCCATCATTTTACTTTCTTTCTATTTTGAGACAGAGTTTCATTGAGTCATCCAGAAAGGACCTGCATTTATGATCCTCCTGTCTCAAGTCTCCAAGTAACAGCCCTGTACCACCAGGTCCCGCCTTTCAACAGGGATACCACACCAGTGAATCTGCAGGAGGTTGCAGATCTTCAGTGCTGGATCAGGACTGCAGAAGCCTCCAGCTTTGTGGTCTGAGCAGTTAGTGTGCCTCTGGCCTCTCAAACATGCAAACAGCCAGTGCTGGACTACTCAGCCCCTATCATGTAAGCCAATCCAATAAACTTCCTTTCATAAAATATGCATAAATTATATTGGTTCTGTGCCTCTAAAGAGGCCTAAATGATACAGGATCCAAAAGCCAGAGGAAACCACCACTCCTCAAAGTTTTGTCTAAAACCATACTGTTGGCCTAGTTCTCTGTTAGCTCTGGGACTCACACAGAGGAGTCTCAATGGCCTGTGACAAGGATGTGGTTCTGAGATTGATGTTTTCCTAAAAGTCTGTAGCCAAAGAACATCAGAGAAGAAACCCAAGATTTATTAGCATAATAAAGACTCTGGGTCAAGAAATCACTTAACATCCTTTAATCTGGCATTTCTGAAGGTCACTGTGTTGAAATATATGTTAGGATTTCACAGAACTAAGCTACTTCCAGGTCTCCCCGGTTCCTTGAGGACTCAATGGTTTTAGATCTTCTTTTAAAGAGTAGAGCTGGAGGGATGGCTCCGTCAGTAACATGCTTGCCTCATGAGCAGGAGGAACTGAGCCCCAGAGATCATGTAAAGATGCTGAGCATGTGGTGGCATGTGAATGCTACCCCAGAAGCAGTGACTCAAGGATCCTTGGAGCTCTCTGGTTGGCCAGTCTAGCCTAATTGGTGAGCTCCTGGTCAATGAGAGATCCTAATCTCATAGAAGACAGGTTGTGTTCTTGATGTTGACAACCAAGGTTGTCCCTTGCCCTTCTACACATGCATGAAAATAAATAAATGAACACACAAAGTCAACAGTAGGAAAATCAAATTTGAAGTCAGAACACCTAAGCTTGAACTGAAGGTCTGCTACTGGATAGCTGGAAACCTAGGTTAAATCATTTCATGGTGCAGAGCCTTGATCGTATTACCTGTGCAAAAGGGACAGTACCTTTATCATGATGCGGTAATTGATGCATGCTAAAATAATTCATACATCATAACTCAGCATATCCATATTAAGTACTACAGTTATCAGTTCAAACCAAAACAGATTTCAAAGTTTGACCTGAAGACATTTGAATCATATGTCTGGAACTTGTCCCCATAGCCCTGCCTGCTCTTATTACTTTGGAGTAAAGACACCTATTTTCAAAACTGGAGCAAATCTTTTGACTTCACTTTTCCTTTTCCTCTGACTGACACTTTCAATGTCATCTCAATTGAGTGCCTGGGTTGCTAAAGGAAATTAGCAAATGGCTTGTCCTGTACTCCATCTTTAATTTGACTGCCAGCCTTTGGCATTAAATAAAAAGCTCTAAGTTCATTCAACCAAATGGGCTGCTGCATAGAAGGGCAAGCCATTTGTTTATGGAATGAGAAATCCATTGGAGAGAGCTGATTTTAACATAGCAGTGCCCATACAGTCCCCAAACACAATTCTTCATGGAAAGGAAATTTTCCTAACCCACCCAGAGCAGCTGTCTTCCTGGCGGAATGTTTCTTTTTCACTCTTCATGCTGGTAACTGGCAAGACCATCACCCTGGCCCAGACAACCCTTTTCTGTCTTCTGCACATAACAAATAATATAAATTTATGTCATGAAAATAAAATCACCCTCCAAATTCTTCCACCCCATTTGTTTATTTTCCTCCTTGATCTTTAACCAAGCTATGAGTCTGCTTCTTTGTCTGTTCAAAATACCTTCCATCTACACAATATTTTTATGATTTCTATTATTTTTAAGTCAGCATACAGAGTAATTGTTTTTAATTTTTAAAGAATTATATCGCGCCAGGCCTGGTGGTGCTCATCTGCAATCCCAGCACTCAGGAAGGCAAGAGGATCATGTGTTTGAGACTAGCCTAGGTTTCATAGTGAGATCCTGTCTCAAAATGCAAACAACAAAAACAAAAGAATTGTATCTTTAATGATGTAATGATGCTAATGGGTCAGTATTGAATTTATGTGGTGAAACTTTCTAATTTTTTTCTTTAAGAACATTCCAGAGTCGGACTGAATACCTCACATAATCTTGAAAAAAGTTTGTCAACAGTAACTGGGATTCCTCAAAGGAAGTCTCATAATAGTTGAGAAATGACATTATTCTTCCCAGGGCAAGATGGTACAAAGCAATACCAGCATAAGTTGAAAAAGATGGTTTCCTATATTTTATTCCATTTTGGTGTAAAATCCAAAGTCCAGGTTCCATATTTCTAAAACGTCCCAGTTGATGAAATTCCACTCAATAATTTTTCTTTTCAATTTTATGGAAAATGTGGAGCATTAGCCCCGGGAAAAATGTACCCACTCTTCACACTTTGATTAAACCCAGAAGGCTTTATCCAGCAGCACCTGTTTGGATGGACTTGTACAAGTGTCTCCAAAATAGAAAAGTTCCATTAGTGAGCTGTTCAGGGAATAGACAGTACAAAAATGAATGTGCTGAAAAGCTGCAAAGCTATTCTGCTCCTTCAACACTGGCTTGTTTTCCCTTCACTGAACTTCATGTCCTATTTTTAAACTCTGTTCTCCCTTAACATAGCAGAGCAGCCCTTTGAAGAGAGTATAAACTACATTATATTAATTTATTTAAAATAATTTTACTGTTAATTTTAATTGGGAATAGTGCTGCTATGTACATTTGTATATGCATATACACAGATACATGTATACATAGGTACATGAAATATAAGATAAGCATATAATACATATTATACATTACATATTATCTAACATAATAATATAATATTTATACGCTACACATATAAATATATAAGCATGTGAGTATGCCTAAGCCTATATGCATATGCTCTGTGATGTATGGATATTTTCCAACCAACTTTACAATTCTACACTGTAACTGTTATTTCTCCATTCTCAAGCAAAGAACTCTTTAGTTCAAGGATGTGCCATTATAACAAACACGGTATTCTGCCTCTGAGCCATCTCTTTCTGTGGACTATGTCTTCGTTCTGGCTTACCATTCTGATTTTCTCACAGGAACAATATCGGAGCATGGAATTCTGGAATAGAAAGGAAGCTCAGAGATTATCATATAGCTAACCTCCATTTAATGGGGGAATTGTAGCCTACAGGATTGAAACGACTCACTCAAATTTGCATCACTGATTTAGTGACCATCATTTCTTAACACCTCCTGAATTTTACACCTGAGTGAGCCCTTAGTGTGAGATTTTGGTGGAATCTTCCCCCAAATGAAACTAGCTTTGCTATATTTTCTTTGTCTATAAAGGAGTACATGATTTTTTTTAAAAAAAGCAGCATTTACTCCCTCTACAAAGCACAGTGAATATGCCTAAATAAATGTATGTAAGACGAACCCTAAAACATTAATGGTAATTATCTCCAAGCAGTGGAATGTGAGAGCATTTTAGTTATCTTCCTACACTTCTTTGCGTTTGAATTTATTACAAATATGTATATATAACCAGAACATAAGAGAAGTAGGTAATCAGCAACAGCCTTATACTCAGTCTTTCTTGCTTTTCTGTATTCATACAACAATATGAAAACACATATACATGTAGTTGAGTTGTCAATATGTGTTTTGCAAAAATATCCTCCCCCACAGTCTCTGAAGTTTGTTTTTATCATTTAAGAACATACTGTAAAAATCTCTCCAAGTCAACTGGTAAAACCTAAATAAAGATGGCATAGAATTACAAGATCGGGAAGTTTTACAAGATCGGGACTATGCTGAATTTTGCTCATTCCCCTCTCAGACGGTCTCACTTCATTTCCTGTTGTTTGCAGTGAGTATTTTAGACTGATGCCTTTCTTTCTGCAAAATACACATCTAAGAGTTAAAGTGATGAGTCAAAGGGTGTTATAAAGTGCCAAGAGTTAATGCCAGAACCCACTCTCAAGACAACTACTGTGACATTCTAAGTTTTCACTAGCAATGAAGTCTGTGAATCCCTACCCACAGTGTAGCCACTCTTTCAATGTTTGCCAGCTTGATGGATGAGGTTGTTCTAATTTGCATTCCCTGATTCATAACATTAACAGACACTCACATAATGCTGTGCTCTAGCCTGGGCTTGCTATGTACGCAGGCTCCAGACGGCACACTTTACACATACTACATTTCGTCCTTACAGCAGGTAAGGGAGACAGGTAAGGTGACTATCCCTCTGTGAGATGATGAAACCGAAGCATAGGAACACTGTGTAACTGGCCAGGGTCACACCCCCATCTGTCTGTCTCTACACGAGCTCCTCTGCCCCAGTCACTGCACCAACCTCCAGGCGATGGCATTGTCTTGTGTTTGTCTATTTGGGCATGTTTTCTGAAAACTGTTTATTTGTATATTGTACTCAGACTTCTATTAGCTTGCCTTTTGATTTTCAATATGAAGAACTCTTTGATATGTAGACATTAGCTATAAAAACTTTTCACCTATAGTCCTTTCGAAGTAGTTTTCTCAAGTTTGTCTCTTGATTTTTTATTGTGTAGAAGTTTTTCAGTTTTATGCTCATACACATATTTTCTTCTTTCTCTGTATTAGTAAAAATGTTCTCTGTAATAAACAAACTACATGTATCTAAGTATGTATAATTGTATGTGTATACTTATATCTAAATTTCTTTTCATTATTTTAAGGTTTTAATCAATCACAAGTATTTTTGAATATGATACAAGTTAAGAATCCAACTCTAATTTCTTCAAATGGATAGCACATGGATCCAGCATCATTTATTACAGTATATAAATTGTCCTTTCCTTATTAGATTAACATATTTATTAACTTTCCCATACAGTATGTTTTATTACTATTGAGATCTATTTTTAGGCAATCTATGTTGTTCTAGGGATTTTATTGATTTAAAAAATATTTTATTTATTATTTTTATGTCTATATGTGTATTGCCTGCACGTAGGTAAGTGCATGCATGTTGTGCAATGCCCTCAGAGGACAGAAGAGGCTGTCAGGTCCCCTGGACCTGGAGTTATGGACAGTTGTTAGCTGCCATGTGGGTCCTGGGATTCAAACTTGGGTCTTCTGCAAGAACAGCCAGTGTTCTAAACCACTGAGCCATCTCTCCAGCCCCAGAATTTTATTGATTTTAAAGAGTCCTATACCACACTGTACTAAATATATTATAATGGCATTAGTGAATGATTTATGTTCTAGTAAGAAAGTCTTCCTTCACAAGTCTTCTTCATTATTTTATGGCTATTGTTGGATGTATAGCATTCCACATAAATCATAAAATTATGTATCTAATGTAAAGACCATTTAGATTCCCATTAGAATTCCACTAATTATACTTGCTATTAAGAAAATTGTATTTTATGGCATGAAGTTTTCCTTTCCATACTGACCTTTCCACTGTCTTTTCTGATGTTCCTTCAGAACTTTTGATAAAATATGATTTCATATGGCTTCTTGACTTTCTTGTCTATATTAATAATCCTACAAAACTTTTATTAGTTCTAATAATATGATATTTCTTGGTTCATCCAAGAGTAAAATTATAAGGATACATGTTCTTGCATGTCACTTATTCTTTTCCAATATTTGTGGAAGCTATTTCAATTTATTGTTTTCTTGTGGTTATTAGAACTTCCAAACAATATTTGTTTATAATGGCAATTATAAGCAGGGCGTTTTCCTTTCTGATTTTAATGATAGTAATATTTCATTACTTTTAATGATGCCTGCTATTGATAATTGTTCATCTTTATCATGTGAACATACTTTTCTATATTTATAGTTTACTTGGAGGGTTTTGTTTTTACTAACAATGTACGTTACTATTTTAGCTGAATGATGAATTACACTGATACACTTATCGATACTGAACCATTTTCACATGTGAAAATGTGACCCCTGGTCAGACATTATTTCTATATCATTCCACTTGCTCATTTTCAATTCAGCAGTTTTTACAAAAGTACTTATTGATAAAGTGGGACATGGTTGCACATGCCTTTAATCCTAGCACTCAGAGGCTGAGGCAGGTGGATTACTGTGAAATGGAGGCCAGGCTGGGATGGTCTACATAGTGAGTTTTAGGCCAGCTGGGGCTACATAGTGAGACCCTGTCTCAAAAGACCAAAAAAAGGGGGGTATTTATTGGTATGATTGAACCATAGTTTTGTTTTAATTTTTTTGAGAGCTTTCTCATATACACTATTTTCTATTCACTGGCTCATTTTTTTTTCTTATTTTGAGAGGTATCTCTATCTCTACCGCATCTTGTAACTATAATGTGCTACCTGCTTCTTTTTAATTGGTTGAATAAAAGCTGGGGTAAACAGTGATTTTAATGTTGAAAGTCAATTTTTCTTGAAAAGATAGTAATTCAAACTCATTTCTGGTAGACTGCCCTTTTGTTCTGGGAAAACATGAATAAGGCCTTTGTCCTCATAAAGTTCATTCAGAGAAAATCCTAAAAATCATCCCGAGTCCAAAAGGAAATATTTTGGTTTATGAAGCAAAGTAGTGGAGAGAGTGGAGCAAATGTGTGGCTGCTGGTACCAGAGCCCAGATTCCTGTAGACTTGGTTAGGATTCCTTCTGCCTGCTGTACTTGTGTTTGGACAAAAGGACGGAGGAAAGAAAAAACCAGAACTGTTTCCCTTTTCTGAATGAATTTGGAATGTCACAGACTGAAAAGCATTTGTAAAGCATTGTTTGTAAGAATTAGAGAGCTGGGAGGGAGAGATGCCACAGAACCAAATTACAAATATAAACTGGTTAAAAAACAAAATAAAACTGGCCTAAGGCATCTGAGCCAAGACCGTTTTTAAGATTAAATGAGTCAAAATCTGCTGCTAAGAAACTAGCATGAGACAGAATTCTTCCCAAAGAAAAATGGGGGTGGACATTCCACTTTGAGTATTGCTGACCAGAAATGAAGGCTGGGAAGATCAGCCATGCACTGAACAAGGCAGAGCCTTTTCTTCTCTCCTGGCCTTGGCCAGTGGATCTGGTATGAAGGCATGAGATGAGGTAAGCAGGCCCAGCTGGTGGAGTCAGGCCTGCAGCCCTTCATGAGCCCCAGGACCTAGGCACCTCACACTCGTTATGACAAATTCTCTATCATGTCTTACTTCCCTTTCAATGTTCCCAGTCCTCCAGAAAAATCCTCCTAAGAGCAGCAAGACTGAAGGGAATTAAGGAGGCTGCCCCTTCACTAGGATGGAGAAAAAACTGTGACTTTATGGGTATCTTTCCCCAAGACAGCCAACTGTGGGCATGCAGGTGGCCCAGCCTCCAGCCATGGACTCCTCCAGGGTCTTCCTTAGCCACAGAGGGTCTCTTGCCTTTCCTAGGCAAGCTCTCATGTGGGGATTTACTAAAGCAACTTCCACAATCTTGGTTCAAAAGATACAGGATTCTTGGAAGGAAATACTATACACCATGATTCTCCAGCAGATTGGCACTGGCTTTATTGAGACCTCATTGAAATTCTTCAAGGGCCTTACTTTCTTCCCTTCATTTCACAAGCATTGATCCCTAATAAACATTAGAAGCCCATCTCTGTACTAAGTCTTACCTTTGGAGCATCTAAACTGCAAGGGCAGAGAAAACAGCAGCAGAGTGAAAGCTGTATAGAGCCTGGTCCTGGGCACCTAGAGCATGGGAAGGCTCTCAGAAGATGGTATCAGAAGAAGAAAGTGGACCAGAACTCTGTGAACTCTTACGGCACATTGACCCTATCCCTCGGATCCTGCCACCTGGTTCCATGTAGAGCACTGAAAGAGAGACTTTGGTGTCCGTCATTCTTAATTCCTTTGCTTAACTTTCTCTTGGCCAAAAATGACTCTTCAGTCCTGAAGTTCCTATACGTTTCCATTAATAGGTCCCTGTCACACCTAGCAGTAAGTCTCCACATCTCCTGCAGTCTCATTATCTGATCTAATTATTTTGTCTTAGGTTCATAGCCCAAAACTCCCCTGGCGTGTCCTTGGAAGTTCTGCAAAGCTTATGCCCCTCCATTCGTGCTTCCAGATACAGCAAGAACAAGTGGACCAAGATTTCATCTCACCAAAATCCACTAATGCTACTGATTCCTGTAAGCTCCAAAGCTTAAGAAACAGGCAGCAGGATAGTCTGCCTTTGGATCATCCCTGCCAGGGTACCTTAATTCAGCTCTCTGTAAAGTAAATAAATAGACAAGAGATGGCTCTAATTTGTAGCATAGAATAATGTTAAATTTCCATGGTGTAAAAGACCCCAGTGTAACATATTTCAAACTACCAATAAAATCACAGTCTTCATCATCAAGCTTGCCAAATTCCTGATTGTGGAACAATTAGCCTCTGAGATCTGGAGGAGCTGTCTTCCAAGTCCGTAGGTCACTGCCAGCCAGCACTCATTTGTTCCCTTTGTGCCATCATTGACATCATCACACATCATGGCCCTTGCTGTCTCACAGACATCACACCACATATCTGATCTCATTTAATTCTCACAAAATCAACTATTCCTTCTTCATTTCACATGTCATAACTATCACTGGAGATCTTCTACCTGGCCTTTGCTGGACAGAAAACCTTAGGCATTTCACCCATTTGACAAGGCAGTGCACAGTTTACAAATATTTTTTTAGCACACTAGAGTTCTTTAGGCATGATTTCTTTTTTTCTATTACAAAGGCAATAAATCACTTTGCAAAGAAAGTTGGAAAGTAGTCATTTATTCTTGTATGTTTTAGAACTATTTGAAGTTGGGTTAAAATGATTAGGAGAGTCAGGAGTGGTGGTGCATGCCTTTAATCCCAGCACATGGGATAGAAGCAGGCACATCTCTGTGAGATCGAGGCCAATCTTCTCTATGTAGTGAGTTCCAGGCCAGCTAGAGCTACAGGGAGATCTTGTCTCAAAAAAACATCCAACCAAACAAAAATGATTATATATAGAGCTGATTGTCCATATCCATAAGCTCCACATTCATACATTTAACCAACCATGGATAGAAAATACTTGTGTGTGTGTGTGTGTGTGTGTGTGTATGTGTGTGTGTGTATGCTTCTATATGCAGTGCATGTGTGCATATGGATATGTGTGCATGGAGACAGGTAAAAACAGAGTGTCTTCCCCCATCATGTTCTACCTTACCCACTAAGACAGGTTTCTCACTGAACCCAGCATTCACTGATTAGCTGCACTGCCTGACCAGCAAGCTCTAGGGATCCATTTGTCTCCCCCTACCCAACGCCGCCACCAACATGCTAGGAATACAGTTGCACACAGCTACTCCTTGCTTTCTTGTATGGGTGCTAGGGATCCAAACTTAGGACATCACGTTTGAGTATATCCTAATTTGTTCTTCATTGCTGTGACAAAATACTCTGACTACTACCAACTTGGGGAGGAAAGGGTTTATTTATCTTACATATCCCAGGTCCCAGTTCATCTGGGAGCCTAAGGTAGGAACTCAGGGCAGGAACCTGGAGGCAGGAGCTGGAGCACAGGCCATGGAGGAATGCTGCTTATTGGCTTGCTCCCCTGGCCTCTGCTCAGACTGCTTTCTTATATAACACAGGCCCACCTGCCCATGGGTGGCACCACCCACAGTGGGTTGGGCCCTCCCACATCACTCATCAAGAAGATGCCCCTCAGACATGTCCACAGGCCAGTCCAATAGAGGAAATTCCCCAACTGAGGCTCCTTCAACCCAGGTGTGTCAAGTTGACACTAAAGCTATCCAGCACAGAGTGGTAGACACTTTTCTCACTGAGCCATCTTCTTATCCCAGAAAATACTCAAACATTTTATTAATTAATTAATTAATTTATTTGCAGGGGGCACACACATGTTATAGCACCACATGGAGGTCAGAGGACAACTTGGGAAAAGTTCTCTCCTTCTACCATGTGGATTCTGGGGCTTGAACTCAGGTTTTCAGTCCTGGTGGCTGTATTAGTTACTTCTCTGTAGCCGTGATAGAAACAACATGACCATGCTGGGCGTGGTGGCGCACACCTTTAATCCCAGCACTTGGGAGGCAGAGGCAGGTGGATCTCTGTGAGTTCAAAGCTAGCCTGGTCTCCATAGCAAATCCAGGCCACAGCTGTGGCTACAGGGAGACTGTCTCAAAAAGAAAAAAAGAAAGAAACACCATGACCAAGGGAACTTATAAAAGAAAGAGTTTGTTTAGCTTACGGTTCCAGGGGAATAGCTGTCTATCATGGCAGGGAGGCATGGTGGCAGAGGTGGCTGGAGTAGGAACAGAGGCTAAGCTCTCACATCTCCAAGCAGGCATAGGAAACAGAGCACAACTGGAGATCAGACAAGGCTTAAGAACTCTCTAAGCCCACCCCCAGTGACGTGCTTCCTCTAACATGGCCGTACCCTCCAAGACCTCCCAAAACAACACCACCAACTGGGGACAAAATGTTCAAATATTTGGAGCCTATGAAGGACATTCTCATTCAAATCACAACAGTGGCAAACACCATTACTTACTGAGCCACCTTGCCAGTAGAAAATACTTTTTAAAAAATTATCAGTTTTTATTTTATGTATATGAGTGTATCACCCGCATGTGTGTAAGTACACCCATGTCGTGCAATGCCCATGGACGTCAGAAGAGATCCCCTGGAGTTATGGACAGTTATTAACCATCATGTGGGTGCTGGGAATCAAATTTGGGTGTGGGTCCTCTACAAGAGCAGCCAGTCCTCTTAACCGCTGAGCCATCTCTCCAGCCCTAGAAATTACTTTTAAAAAAGTGTCTATACTAAGCATATGCAGACTTTTTCATGCATTATTCACTGGATAGTCCGGTATAACTGCTATTTATATTTCCACTGTATTGGGCATTGTAAGTAATCTAGAGATTATTTAAAGTATAAATGAGTTTAAATTTATTTTTATTAAGAAAAATCACTTTATCGTAACATATGCACAAATAAAAACATCACACAGCTAGATTAAGGTAGTCACTCAAACAAACACTTGCCCAGTCTAAACTCTAGGAATCTACATGAACTTCTACACAGGTAGAATAGTTATTCTGAAGCCATGAAGGTTCACTGAGGATTTTACATATTCACTACCAATTACATTTTTATGTACTTATCCACTACAAAATAGCGAAAAACTACAGCAGAGTTGAAACTACACACACACACACAAAATAGCTTTATATCCTATCTCATGACTTGCGTGTCCTTCCTCATCACCTAATTTTATCCTCTCTGGCTCCCTTCTAGATGTTATACTGTACCCACACTTAAAGTGGTTTACATATATACATATATACATTGTGGGTTAGGATCCACATTTTCTTAATATTTTATTTTATTATTTTTGTTTTTTATGTGTATGCATGTATTGCCTGCATGTAGGTAAGTGCACCCGTGTCGTGCAATGTCCATGGAGGACCGAAGAGGCTGTCAGAGCCCCTGGAACTAGAGTTATGGACAGTTGTTGTTAGCTGCCATGTGGGCGCTGGGATTCGAACCCGGGTCTTCTGCAAGAATAAGCAGTGTTCTTAACCGCTGAGCCATCTTTCCAGCCCCAGGATCCACATATTAGGGAGAACATATAGGCTTTTCTTTCTCTTTTTTGAATTTTATTCACCTTGTTTGTATATACTTTCCAAGTCCATCCATTTTCCTGAAAATTTTTATTTCTCTTTACAGTTGAATAATATTCAATTTTGCATATGTATCACATTTTCATTACCTGTTCATCTGTTGATGGACATCTAGGTTGGTTCCCTTTCCTTGCTATTGTGAATAAGAAAAACAAATTTAAGCCTCAGACAACCTCAATTTCATCTTTTCTAGCTCTTATACAGTTGAACCATATTCTTTCTATTTTATTAACATGCAAAGTGAAATTTTAATTTTTCATCAAATTAATATAGTAAATAACAAAAAATAGAGTATAAAGGAGGATGTATGCAGGCCTTATGCACACATTGCTGCATTTTACAGGAAGACCTGAATATTCATGTAGAATGAATAACTGTATTGCATTTTAAAGCTTAATGAGGTGTAGTAACCTAAAAAATGGTGCATCTAGTAACGAATCACAGGAAGGAAAAAGCTAACGGCAGTTACCTGTGAATAGTGGGAAGTAAACACTTTCCCACGTTTTTATTTTTCATGGATAATACATCAATGCATACCATTACAGTTATAATGAGAAAATATATTTTTATAGTTGTATGTTCTTTCTAATTGGAAAATAGAAAAATGAAAGCAAAACTCATACTCATTCACATTAAATAATTATTCCATTTCAAGTTCATGTAGGTTTTTGAAACGATATAAAGTAAATAGCAACAGCAAGCATGGGCCTTAAGCGTTGTAGCCTGTCCAGAGGAGTCAGGTCTGCACAAATCCTCTCCCTGCCACAGGCCACACCTTATCTTATGCACCTCTCCATCTTATACGGTCTCTAAGCCTCACAAAAGCCCTGACATCAGCATGTGACTGATCCCATTTCAGATACAATGGAACCAAGAAACTCACTGTAAGGACCAGTATGATTCCCACAACAGGCATCTTTGTATTTTTATCTAATGGTTAAAAACATGGCCTTTTCTTAGAACTGGGTTCTGGCCCAAGCTCTGTAACTCTGGGGAGCATCTCCAGAGGCAAGGAGTTGAACTAAGCTTCCATTTCTTGCCAAGTGAGAGCTAACATTTTTGCATCACTTTCCTTAAAGGGTTGTCGTGAACATTAAATGACACAATAATGGAAAAGCCTTAACACAATGCCAAGTAGGGACTAACCACACTCAGGAGCGGAGCTGAGACTTGAACGTGGATTTATCTGGTTCTAAACTCTGTGTCCTATACAAAGAACTCTTCACAATGCCAAACCGCCTGCTTTCTTCAGAGGCTGGGCCCCTCTGCTCCCAGGGGTGTCCTAGCCCATGTCCAGCCCTGGCGCTGCGTCTTTGGTTGGAGCACAGCGGCCCCCACCGGCAGGCCCAGGCATTCTTTAGGTGCGGTGCCTGGGAAATCAGTGTTTCTTCTGCCTGGCAGGAGGCTGATGGACAAACCCTATTCTGTCCATCCAGGACTCTTCCCTCATGCCAGGTAGTCTCCTCCTTGCTGACCAAGTGTCGTGGGAAGTTGGGTTTCAGCCGCACATTCGAGTGGGGATGGGGTGGGTGGCGGGCGTGGGAGTGAGGGCTGTCCCTGCCAAACTTCCAGGACCTGATTTTCCCCATTCAGCACGTGGCTTCGTCCAGTCTCCAGAGGGTGTCGGCTCACACGCGCGGGAACAGGCAGCAACGCTCTTTAGTGTGAGCTGCACTGTGGTTCGCAGGACCAAGGTGGGTTGGCTTTCCAACACCAAGGGAGAGGATGGTGGCGGGGGGGGGGGGGGGGGACCTCGTCTGTCCTTCCCCGGGGGGCACACCGGGGATGGGGGGGGGGAGGGGGGGCGCGGGGGGAGGCGACACC
>NW_008360303.1:9426372-9438608 GCF_000622305.1 Nannospalax galili | reverse complement strand
GGGGGGGGAGCTCCTGCTGTTCCTTCCCGCTGGCTGAACCTGAGCTTGTGGTGGAGTGGGAGGGTCCCGCGGTGCAGCTGCAACTGCTGTAGGAAGCTCTCCCTCTGTATCGCAGCTGGGGTACAAAGTGGGCCACCCGCGGGAGGTCAGGCGCTGTGCTGGTCTCCCTAGGCTCAGGGAGGGCTGTGACTTCTCCCGCTGTGTGCTCTACTTAGTACCTTCATACTCTTTGAGTTGAGCCACTGTGAGTCCCAGAGGATGGTGGTTGAAGAAGGTTTTTGGAGAGAGGCAACAGGTTTCTTGTCCTATCTCTCTTGCTCACTTGCCCAGTCAGTAACTTCAGTTACCAGACTTCTCCGTTAAGGCCTCTTCTTCCAGAAATTAAGGTGAAAAAAACTTTCTGCCTTATGAGGTATCCTGTGAGAGCAAACAGAAATGAAACGTTGGATCTATGTGTTTATGGCATCATTGGGCTCTAATGGAATGGAGAAAATCTGAGCCATGTGGTGGTAATATTTTATCTCTAAAGTTAACTGAAATGCCAGGAAGTGGAGACAAGAAGATAATGAATGTTTCTCAAGGCCCTCCCAGAAACCAGGCTAGGTGTCTTCTGAATGTTAGGCTCATTTTATATGAAAAGACAAGGCAGCTCAGAGGCAGGCAGCTTGCTGGCACAGTAAAGAAATGCTCAAGACTGAGACTCCTGCTGTGTCAAGACACCTAATTAGAAAACTGCGTCATAGTGAATTAGTAAGGCAAGTCTCCAGTTCCACCAAAAGGGCTAAAATAAATGTGTCACCAGAGGAGTCACAGAGCAAAGTGTATTATTATCCAGTGACTCTGTGCAGCCAGCAGTCAGGGATCTGCTGGGGGACTATGCATACACTACACCTGAGTGTCATACTGAACAGTGGGCCTTCTGAGCACCCGCCAGATCAATAAGAGAATCTATTGCTGTCAAGTTCACTCACTTGAACTTGTCTAGTTGTAATGAAGAAACATCAAACTAATAAAGCATTTTAACAGTGACTAATAAACAATAGAATATAGGGGTTCTTACAGAGGGAAAGATATTCTTTGGGGATGGGTGCAGTGAGACAAGGTCTCATTATGTAACTTAGACTGGTTGGAACCTATAATCCTCCTACCTCAGCTTCCCAATTGTTGGTATTACAGGCCTGTGTTACCATGTTCAGTAAGAAAGAATTTTTATATACATACTCTCTCACATCATAGTTTCTTTCAACTTGCTAAGGCAGTTCACAAATAAGAACTGTAGCTGATCATCAACTTCCTTTGGCCACATTTAGAAATCTATTCCTACAAAGACAATTGGCATTGATATCATGCATTTATTCCATCTGTTTCTGTTTTTTCATTCATTCACTCACAAGAGTTGAGAACCATATCATGTAAAATTCCAAGTAAGAAATACTTTATAGCTCTAAGAGACACTTTGCCTTTTAGGGACAAAGCCAATGGTAAAGACCAACAGTGACAGAAAGAACTACAGCTCAGGTTTGGAAGAAGATGGTTTATACATACTGAGAAGCTGGTCATTCCTTGTATAGGTGACATTGGTGCTATGGAAGAATGTTGAACCCAGAAGTGTGTATTCTAGGAGCGAGTGGTGTGTGATAGGGTAGAAACCAGACCACGAGGAGATGAGTGCAAGCATCTTTCATGGGACAACCCTTACTGTCCTTGCCACTTCGCCATGCTCTTCCACAGTCCACCCAGCCTTTCCCTCCATTTTTGGCTGAAATCATTCTCTCCTTTGTCACAAATGAGTTTTGGATGACGAAGCCTCAGCAAACCCTGTTTCTGCTTGACAGAGCGTTCTAATCCGTTTTCACATCATGCACTAACTCTGGCCAGAAATGCCTCTGAAACACAGCCTCTTAGTGCTTTACCTCTACTCCTCAGGCAGCTCTGATTCATCCATCTGCTCATCATCTACTGCTGGTGATCTTGAGACTCATGCTTACCCCACTCTGAAAAGACTCCCTGGGAAATGTCTTGTATTTTGTGACTTCTACAGCTAAATTCCTCCTCCATAGAAAATCTGTTAACAAACTGCATCTGAACAGGGTGAACATTCTGGGAGAAATTTTATCACTACTGTTGCTGTAGGCACTATATTGAAATGAAACAGTCTCCAAGATGAAGATTAGAGACTTCAGTCAGATAAATAAGGCCCCCTTCCCCTTAGCCCGACTGTAGCTGTAATGGAACCATTTGTGTGATTAAGTGGTTGGGATGAGCTACAAAAAGACTGATTAATCTTCTGAGTGACATTTCACCAAATGAAGTCTTCTAAATCACCCATATCTGATCCCTCAAGAGATGATGAGATTCTGTATTTCTTTCTCCTATCAGTGAACTTCTGATTAAAATAAGGAGAGTGGCTGGGAAGATGGCTCAGCAGGTAAAAGCACTTGATGCACAGGCATGAGGATCCCCCAGAACTCATGTGAAAAACTGGGCATGGTCAACTCCCCAGAGTTGTCAAGGACAGGAGAAGACAAGAACATTGCTGGGGCTTGTGGGCTGCCAGCATGGCTCCAAGTTCAGTGTGAGACCATCTCACAAGAATTAGGTAAACAGTGATAGAGTAGGCCAACTGGTGTCCTCCTTTGGCTTCCACACATGTATTCCCCCACATACACATACACATACGCTACACACACACGCACGCACGCACGCACATACACCAAAATAAGTAAGTAAATATGTATCTATTTATTCTTATTTTATGTGTATGAGTGTTATACCTGCAGTGTGTAAGTGTACCCATGTCATGCAGTGCCTGCAGAGGACAGCAGAGGAAGTCAGATCTCCTGAAACTGGAGTTACAGACAGTTGTTAGCCACCTGGGTTTGAACTCAGGTCTTCTGCAAGAACAGCCAGTGCTCTTAACTGCTAAGCTATCTCTTCAGCCCCAGTAAGTAAATAAAGTAAGGAGGGTGACTCCCCAAGAGTCTGGGTTTTACTTTGCTCCTTCCTATATTCTCAAGACCCAGAAAACTGCCCAGTACCAGCTAAGGACTCGTAATACATAGGCAATGAATGAGTCCTTCTGGTTCATGTTTGAGTGAGTATCCATTGTCCATGTGTGTTCTTGGCTTGCTGAGGCAGGGAGATAATAACAAATTATGGCTAAATTACTGAGGTCATGAGTTAATGGAACTCAGAAGAGGTCACTTTATGATTTACCAGTTTCAAATCTTATATAAATTGTTTATTACATCCAAAAAGTCTTAACTATTTTGGAGGGGTGGTTATGGCCATAAATGAGGTAAGATCTGGGACATCCTCAGCCAGCTGTGAGCCTGCTGTCTGTAAACGCACAAGCTCAAATCCGGACTGACACAGTCTTTTCTTTGGTTTTTCATCCTCAACAGAAATGTCTTAAAAATCTATGGACCACACATTCTTCTCCAATAGACTCTGGTCATCTTTTTTCACAAAGTTTCATTTAAACCTCAAAAACCCCAAGTCTCTAATAAAGACTTCTTCCCTACAGGTATGCTTGTCTAACTGCTGGGGTCTGTGGGGGAAACTCAGTGAGTATGGCCTGCTTCTTCTGAATGATTGCCTGGTCCACTTTTCTAAACACAGTAACTAAATACTGTGCCCACTGCCTTTCTTGGTGAGGGCCATTGAAGCTTCCAGAGCTCTACCTGGGACCTCCAGTAGGATTCTAGGCCCATAGGACATTGATCCATCCCTTTAGGAACTCATCAGTAAGAACCCAGATCACCTGTTTTCCCTGTTGCACTTTCCCCCAACACCATATGCCGAGCATTGAAATGAATTTAGAACTTAACGTCAAAAGACCACTCAATAGCTGATCCATATAGTGAGCAAGCATCTGATGATACTGTCTTCAGAGTTGAAGTCAGTTAATTTAAGAACAGTTTTCTAAAAACACACTTTTTTTTCAATGAGTAGTGTTCCTGGGATCATGCCTTATACTCCATGTAAACAAACATGCTAATGATTTCCTGCACCTGTGATCTTTACAAAGACGCCTACATTCCATCTACCCAACCCTTCCTGCTGTGAGGATGGAAAGGGAGGGCTCTCCTGGGCAACGGTGACCTCTGGTGACAGTCAAGACCAAGAATGGAGTGCTGAACTTTCTGCCAGCAGACACTGGCACTTAGGATCAGTTACTACTAAGCCAAAGTCATTTCTTGGCATAGGTTCTGAAGGTGAATGAATCCATGTGCTTATAACAGTAGGCCATAAGTGAGCTCATTCTATTCCAGTTCATTTCACAACCACCAGCTCCCACTGAAGAGTTCAAGGAAACCATACTGCTTAATATGAATATGTGGCAGGTATGCTGATAGCATTTTTCTGTGGATGAGGTAGATGTTTCCTAACTATTATCTTCAGTTGTTCTTTATTGTGTTCACCATGTACTATGCCTAGGGAAAGTACATAGTAATGAGTGTGAATTTGGGAGAAAGACTAGATCTTGAGTTAGAAAGCAGAAGCCACAGAGGAGCCACACTGGCTCCTTTCAAAACAACTCTCTCATGAAAGCAACCTTGGAGGTCACTGCCCCGCAAGGACCGAGAACCTCCCACTAGACCCCATCTCTTGAAAGTCCTCCAAGTACTGCCACCCTGCAGACCAAGCCTCAAATCACAGCTAAATCCTTGTTACCCATATGTCATATTGAAGCCTGGATCTTGGGTTTAGCTTATTCCTACTTGGTTGGTTTTGAAATCACATGAGTCTGGCTCTTGGCAACATCTAACCTCATGCAAGCTTATGCTATGCTACTCTGCTGTTCCAGAGGGACTGTGCATCTGTCCTTTGCTATTCTTTTTCCCATTAGGGTCCCAAGTCCTATTACTAGTTTCTAAACTATTTTTCTAAACAAAGTACTTTTCTTCAAAGGAGACTTGAAAACAAAATATGTCAAATAGACTGTTCGAAGCTACTCTATTTCTATCTAAAATTCAGAGGAATGCTAATGCTTCCTTGACGCTCTTTCTCCAGAACCCCTAGCAAATTCTGCTAAGCCTACTGTGAAAACCACCATGGGGTGGGCCTGATTTACACCTCGAAATTTGCCCTGTGGCTCAGTCCTGGGATCCACCCTCTGGGCTGACTGACAAATCCAGGGTGAGCTGCCAGTCAGTCTGGCCCTCAAGACAACCATCTCTGTTGTTTTGTTGCCCACCTTGCTCAGAATGGATGGGAGAGATCACACGTCCTCATGTCCATCTGGTGCTGCACAGCATGTCCCTTGCTTGCTGCTTGCTGCAAAGTAACAGAAACCAGGGCTCAGTTTTGAAAGGACAGGCAAGCCAGGTGCTGCTACTGAATTTACTTTTCAGTTTTGGGGACTCTGAGTTCTTACTCTCTGCAGTGCTGGTGCAGACTTCCCTTCGCCCCACCTAGTGTAGCCAGTGGGTTTTCACCATGAAGTTCCGAAAAAAGAAAACTAGATAAAGCAGGGCAGATCTTAAACACTTAGAAAGAAGGTCACATCTGGTGTTTTAATTGAGATAAAGGGATAAAGAAGGAGGGGGGGAGAGAAGAAAGGAGAGAGACAGAGAGACAGAGACAGGCAGAGAGAGGCGAGAGAGACAGAAACAGGCAGAGAGAGAGATGAGAGAGGGAGAGACAGAGAGACAGAGGCAGAGAGAGACACAGACAGAGATCAGTTTAATTCAGACCTGCAGCACAATACCACCATCTCTGGGAAAGTCACCACACTACCTACCCTGCAGGTGGGTTCCCCGCCTTCTCAAACCCTTTGTGTTCTGTCCCTCCTCACTGATGGGAGAGACTTTCTAGAACTGGAAAGTCTGAGCAGGCTGTTTCTTTCAACTAGCATCATCTCCTATACCCTAAATCTTCCCTAGCTCTTAAGGGAAAAGATGGCAAGGCAGTTTTGCTGTGGTTATTTGTTTTTAGGAGCATTCTCTTCTCCCTGAATATAAAAGTACATTCTACAAAATCAAATGTCAGTAAATATCATTTGTCACAATGTAAGATTCCCTCATGGACTGCTGGTAGAACTATAGATGATGGATTCAACCACTTTGGAAAAATAGTTTTACACTATTTTTTAAAAAAAATATTAATTGGGACTGGAGAGATGGCTCAGTGGTTAAGAACACTGACCTTGCTGAAGACCCAGGTTTGAATCCTAGCACCCACATAGCGGCTAACAACTGTCTATAACTCCAGTTCCAGGGGATCCGACAGCCTCTTCTGTCCGTCACAGGCACTGTACAGCATGAGTGTACTTACACACATGCAGGCATGACACGCATACATATAAAATAAAAATAAATGAATCAAAAAATTCTTTGTTAACTGACAACTTATAATTGTATAAATTTCTGTAATACAGTGTGATGTATAATATGCTGCCATGAATGAGTCACCACACACCACATGATGATTAACTGAAGTTCCTCTGAAACCCTGAGCCAAAGTGAACCTTTCTTCTCAAGTTTGTCTCTGCCAGGTGCTTTGTCACAGTGCTGAGAAAAGTCATACGCATGCTCTGCGCTTTGAAGAACCAACAAACAGTTAAAATATATACATATTTTTCAGACTGTGTGAGTCTCATCTTTCATATTCAGCAGGGCTTGTTGATATTAGCACATTATAATGGACAAATTCACAAACAATGGTTATGCATGGAGTGACAAGATGTTCCTGGAATGAAATATCTTGATGAATTGAATTCTGAGTGATCTGCAGTCCAAAAGGAAAACGAAAACCATAATTATATTGTGAATGGAAAACTCCAGCAAAATATATGAAGAAAACCTATGCTTGGATATATTTTCCCAGATGTAAACACTGTTAACATTTTGGTATATTTCCTTCCAGCTTTATTTTTTTCTATTTCATGTTTTTGAACAATAGTCTTATTCTTTATACTTGACACTATGTACATTTTACCACATGATATCATCTTTGAAAATAGCATGTTTGCAATAGCAGGATACTGTTGTATTATATATAGATGTATCATAATTCTTCAACTAATTTCCCATATAGATTTGATTGTTTCAATTTTGTTACTATCAATAAGTCTGCAGAAAGTATTTTGCCATCGGATGGTATGTGGGGTTTTTTGAATTAGCATTAATGGCATTTTCTGACATACTTTGCTTTTATTTGTCCTCTTGCCCACTCCCCCCCATGCCCCAGTCCTCCTTCCTGCCCCCAACAGTCTCCCTCTACTCCACAACATATATATTCTATTAGCCCCCCCCATACACACACACTTAAGATCTCTTCTTCCGCACTCATGGCCCACTCTTTCTAGTTTCATGATCTAAACACACACAGACAAACACACACACACACACACACACACACACACACACACACACTCACACACTGAAACCTAGGATCCATATATGAGAGAAAGTGTGGTATTCATCTTTCTGAATCCATCTTGTTTTGCTATATGAGCATGGCATGAGACTGCCTTCTAAATAGTTACACTTATACTCACAGATTATTGCTGCTGTCTATCTTGGTCAGGGAAGATTCCATTTTCAGTGGGCAACAGTTAATGCAGAGACTCATAGCAAGAAAAATTTTCTGTACATTAGCTCTTAAGGGGACCTGGAAGGCCCACACATGTGTGTTCCTCATCTGCCCAGCTATGAAAATTAAATGTTTCAGTATCACCTCTTAATTTTGAATGGAAATAAAAGAACTTACTATGGGTGTCATTCTTTTGATGGCAACAATGGCAATAAAAGAAATTTCTGTATCATGCTATTCTTTTGAGAGTATTCCCATATGCATGATTTCATTTTATCTCCATGATAAAACAGTCTTCTAAGATATATGTTAACATGTTTACAGATGAAGAAGTTGACACTTCAGTTAGAATATTAAACCAAGATTATGAAATTTAGAACTTAGATTAAAAGACAGAGCTTCTTAACTCTAGTTTCTGTAAACACTGGAATGAATTTTAGTAGACAGTCTGAACATAATACCCCAAAACTATGCATGAAATATTTATCCAATAACTTGCAAGGAAATAGTGAATAACCCAAAGTGGGAAGAAACTGGAATGGAAACTTAAAATCATTAAGTTTATTCATAGACATATGGAACAAGAAAAACATGAAAAAATGAATTCAAAATATATAAAAGGGAGGCAACACTAAAGATCAGAAATAAATGAATTAGTGAATAAACTGTACAAGAATTTAATAAAGCCAATATTTGTCCATTGAAAAGCCTGCTAAGCCACGAACTAGACTGGTAGTAATAACAATTCTACACTGAGAATGAAGAAGCCACCAACTAGACGGGTAGTGATGGCAAGTTGACACAGAGTAGGAGCGTGACTGCAGATCACACCAGAAGTAAGAAGATAGCAAGGAGTTATTGTGAACAACTTTATTGCTACAGATTCTATAAGCTAATCAAGCCTACATAAGTCTATGTATATTCAACCATTGTACATAAATCTACATAAATTCAACAATTCAAGTTAAAAACACAAACTATTGGAAAACACAACATATCAAAGCCAACAAAAAATGAAACAGAAAATCTGAAGAACTTTTTAATTAAATTTGTTATCAACTCACCACCACCACCACAAAAAACAAACAACAACAACAACAAAAATCCTCCAGGTTCAAAGGATTTTACTAACCAATTCTATCAAACATTTAAGAAAAAAAAATTTTACAGACAAAAGACCAAAAAGAAAAGCTAAATTCTCTTCTCTGATTTTTTTAATTGAGCTTTTGTATATTTCAAATAATACACCTTAATCAAATATTGATTCCCCTCCCCACTCCCAGCCCTCCTTAGTCCCCTCCCCCGACCAGAATTCAGGTATTCAATCATAAATGTTAAGTCCTATTCAGTCAAGCATTTGTATTCCGATGTCTCTTGGGAGAAGTTCATCCAATGGAGTCAGTCAGCCCACCTAGAGTCACACCTTTAAAGAAGATCTACTCTCTCTCACCCCACAGTAATCATTTGCCAATAATTCCTTGTCTAGGGTTGGGACCTACTGCCCATTTCCCCAGTTCTATGCTAGGTTTTTGTCTGATTGAGTAGGCATGGGTCTTGTGCATGCTGTCACAGTTGTTGCAAGTTCATGAGCAAGTTTCCAGAGGCTGAAAGCCTCTGTTTCCTTAGGTTCATACACCAACTCTGGTTCTTACAATCTTTCCGTCTCCTCTTACACAGTGGTCTCTGAGCAATGGGTGGGTGATGTTTAGTATAGAAGTCCTATCTAGGGACATAGACTCTACAGTCTCTTAGTCTCTAAAACTTAGCCAGTTGTGACCTTCTGTGTGCATCACACTCTGTTGTTTGAGGAAGCTTCACTGTTGAGAGTTGAGTGACGTATTAGCTAAATTCTCATACTTTAACCACCAAGCTGTGACCCTAGTGCCTATGATGTCATAAGCAGACATCTGGAGCTTGACTCTGGAACCATGGCCTGTCTCAAGAAACAGAACTTGTACTGCAAAACTTACTATTTAACAATTAGTGAGACACCCACCTATCTATCCAGAGATAGACTCTACACAAATGGCCCATGAGACAAGATCAAATAACTTCCTCAACTACTATAAAAGTTTCCCAGTGCCTCTCAGCTACACAGACCCCTCTATGGGAATTTGCCCACTGCATCCAAGGAGTGTATTTCAATAAATTCCCTCTTTGTACTGGGCCATGCTAAATTCTTTGACATCCTGCATCACTGACCTACCCCCTATGCTGTTTCACACAACAGAAATGGTATCAATTTTAAGCTCTTTACAAAACTAGAGGAAGAGACATTTCCCAGTTTATTTTGAGGCCACCATAAATAACTTTAATGCTAAAGGCTTGATAAACACATTTGAAAAAGAAAAATCAAATGTATGTCCCTTGTGATTTCTGACACAAAATTTCTGGCCAAAATAGTTGTAAGTAAAATTTAGTAACACATTCTAAAACAGAATGTATCAGTGCCAAGTAAGGTTTATTTCAAGAGTTCAGGGTTGGTTTAATATTTGAAAATCAGCCAATGTAATTCATTGTGGCAATGGTATAAAGAAAAGAACATACAATTTTACTAAATTCAATAACCGTTGATAAAACCATTCTCATCAAAGTAAGAATAGACGAAAGTTACTCAACCCAGCAAGGAGCATTTTTGAAAAACATATAGTTAACAACACAGATAACAACAAACTATCTGTAACAGGCACAAAGAAACTGTTTTATTAAAAAGTACCGACTCCTTACTTGGGCCCCCAGGTAACTAAGAGCAGGACGAAAGCCTGGGATCTCTGTCTTTGTTGTGTATCTGTTTCCTTAAAGTACTGTGTGCTGAAAACTGGTCACACCTAACCTGTCTCATCCCTTTAAAGGCGAGGCACAAAGATAACTGGGGCATCTTATTGCCAACTTTCATTATGGATTGCTTGAAACAAGGTCTCACTATACAGCCCTAGCTGGCCAGGAACTCACTGTTTCCAGGCTGGCCTTGAATTTCCAGAGATCTGTCTGCCTCTGCCTCCCTATACTGAGATTATAGGTGTCTACCACCATGTCCCCCCACTGTCAGCTTTTATAATGTCTTGTTTCAGACACTCTAAAAGGTACCTGAAAATCTCCAGTCATTGTCTGAAACCTATAGTCACCTTGGATTCCAGGAACAATAAAGCCTCACAGCTAGATCACCCACTGACACAATCCCCCCAAGCAAGAGTAATCAACTCACAGGAACCAGATTTACCCCACTCCTGCCCTCACCAAGCAATAATGACTTATCCAGAGGCTCCTTGCAAAACCAGAGCTGAGGTAATAATCAGTCTGGTCACAGTTTGACCAAAACTGCTTGAGTGAGTATCCCTCTCACTCCCCACCAAATAACTGTTTGAACCTAAAGCTCATACCAGTGTCCCTAAGACAGGGTGAAATGCTTGATTTCTATCTTCTCAAAATGTCCTTTATGGTTAAAACCCTTCCTGCCGTTTTACTATCACTTTAGCCTGTTTTCTTAGGGGCAAGTGCCCAGACCCAGCATGTTAGAGACCTCAGAATCAGGTCCCTGGTCTAGGACTCCATTTCTATGTTAAATATTTTCTCCCTAGTTTCATGAATAAGGCATGAATGGCCACCCTCATCGCCTTTGCTCAGCAGATCTCCTAGCCCGTTTTATAAGCCCCAAAGTGAAATAATAGCACCAATAGATACTGAACAAGAAAAAGAAAAATTGTCTTTTCTTCGTGGATAGTGCTATTTTATTTTTAGTGCTGCATGTTTGTAAGTGCACCTACGTTGTGCAGTGTCCACAGAGGACAGAAGCGGGTGCAGATCCCCTGGAACTGGAGTTACAGATGATTGTTAGCTGCTATGTGGGTGCTGGGAATCAAACCCATGTCCTCTGCAAGAACAGTCAGTGCTCTTAACCATTGAGCCATCCCTTCAGACCAGATAGTGTTATTATTTATAAAGAGAACTACTAAAACCTACTCCCAAATTGCTAGAACTAGTAAGTAAATTTAACAAGTTTTATGACATAGGTCAATATTTAAGTAAACTTTTTTATGTCCATGTATTAGCAATAAATAATTTGAAAATAAAACAACAAAAATCATTATTATAAACACCAAATACTTAGGAACCAATTTAAGACATGTAAAAATTCCAAAACAAAAGTTTTGAAATATTGCTGATGGAAATTAAAGAGACCCACTTAAATGAATAAGCATGCCACGTGTATGGAATGCATGACTTGATATTACTTAAGGTATCTGATCTTCCACTTTAATTTCTAGATTCAGTGTTTTCATACTCAAAACTCAACAGGCATTTTTTAAGCAACTGCCAAGTCTATTTTAAAATTTACATTAAAATGTAAAGAATCTAGAACAGACTGGAACAAAAGCATCAAGATTGAAAATAACATCTTAAAATACTAAAACTGGAGGACTCACACTACCTGATTTCAACTCTTGCGAGAAAACTACAGTAATCAACATAAAGGAATGTTTACATAGTTTCCATCACAGTCTGCTAATTTAATGGACTGTATAAATATTGGTTGAGGTTCCTTTCGATGTGATCCAATCGTTTCTTGCCTCAGGACAATAATGTCTGCTAACAAAGCGATTCTATAGTATGTGTTATTTCCCAAATAAAAATTCATTTATCATTGGTCTGAAGATGATTTAAGTAGTACAAAAGAAATGTGTTTTATTTATTTATTT
>NW_008360303.1:9424119-9424628 GCF_000622305.1 Nannospalax galili | reverse complement strand
TTTATTTTTTGGTCTTTTTGAGACAGGGTCTCCCTGTAGCCCCAGCTGTCCTGGAACTATGTAGACCAGGCTGGCCTTGAAATCACAGAGATCTGCCTGCCTCTGCCTCCCAAGTGCTGGGATAAAGGTGTGCGGCACCACTTCTGGCTGTGTTTTATTTTTAAAAACTATGCTTTTAAAGGTTATTTTATAATTTAACATTTATAAGACCTGTTTTCATTTTAAAAAATATTAAAAATTTAATAACCACATGATTAGAAGAAGCATTTCATTACAGCTTTAACATATTCAGTAACACATTCCAGAGCAAGGATATATCTTTTTCAAAGGCGACTGTAATTTTTAGGTTCACAGTTGAATTAATACAGTCATTATTGAACTCAGTATAAACCCTGTAAGACATAAAATTGAATGAGTTTTTACCCTTTAAAGAAGATCTCCATTTCATTTTAAGATATGCTGTTCCCTACATTTTTTTTTCAATAAAATGTATTTTTTTAAATTAGAAG
>NW_008360303.1:9423764-9423955 GCF_000622305.1 Nannospalax galili | reverse complement strand
TATTTATATGAATGTCATGAGAGGTTACTTCATAGCTTCACTAACCTAAATTAACTATTGAATGTTTTAAGTCTGTAAGTTTCTAGGTTCACAATTGAATTAATACAGTTATACAATATTGAAGTCAGTATGAACCCTGTAAAGACATAAAATTGAATGAGTTTTTAACCTTTAAAAAAGATCCATTTCAT
>NW_008360303.1:9422068-9423414 GCF_000622305.1 Nannospalax galili | reverse complement strand
TGGCACCCTCCCATAGCCTCCCTCCCCCCACTAGAGCCCTTATACTCTGATATCCCTGCTACTGTCTGCTGTGTTGTCGGCATCCCAGCTGCTCCCCACTACTTGTCCATCTGGTGAATCTAGTCAGCCTATCTAGAGGTCTTTGTTTAGAAAGGTCAGATGTTCCTCATCTAGCAGTAATCAGTTGTCAATATTCCTTCAGATAAGATTGGGGTCTGCTGTTCGATTTCCCTGTTCTATGCTGGGTTACTATCTGGGAGTCCCTTTGGTCACCCTGGCCAACAACTCAGAAGAACATATCTCCTATCTGGCATTGCTGCTTGTTATGTAGCCTTTAGCTATAGATATGGACTCTTAAAAAATTATATTGGCCCCTTTAATCTTTGGTTATACTTTCCTTTTGGGTGTTTAAGGCCATACAGTTGGCCCAAATAAACCAATTTTATTTTTACTCTTAAGGTCGTTTGAGGATCTGTTCCTCAGAGGTCACATGGGCTTGAGAGGAGCCCCTGGCTCCTTTCTTTTACCAGTTCTGCCTATGTGAAGATAAGTCAAAGGTCCTGATTGACCATGGCTGGCTTCACTTGGAAGCATGGAAGAAAAGATTCCTCTGTGTTGACCCTCCTCTTTGTAGATGGGACACTGGTTCAAGTCCATTTCGTGGGGTCTCCTCAGCCTCCTTGATCAAGAGGACAGGTGACCCACTACAATTACAGGTCATTTTGAGAGATGCTCATACACCCCTGGAATTAGTTGACCTAGGAGGGCAAGGAGCAAAAATGTTTCCTTTATGTCCCTCTGACCAAATTATTATAGGCCTCAAAGTAAGTCTGTTAAACATCCAAGAAGGTTAGTTCCACCAGTCTGGTACTTTTAATTACTGTGTGTCATGTAGATAAATCTTGGGCAAAGACAAATTGTTCTCAGATAGACATTGCCTAGACATGTATTTCTTGATCTGCTATGTATAATTTGTCAGTAGGTTGTTGGAATAATATGGTTCCCTCTGGTTTTAAAACTAGCTAGGCATTATTTATCTCTTGCATTGTCTCACCCCTCCATCATGGTTTTCCCACTTAAGGTGCCCCCATTGTTCCCCTTTCTACACTCCTACCTCTCTTGAGCTCCTTCTTTCCCTTTGTCCCCTAGGTTCCTTGTATACCCTTCCCTCCCGCCTGCCTTAAACTAACCCAATTTTTATCCATATCGCCCTTATTAAGGCCTATTTCCTACTGTTCTTCTCTTTCAGGTTCTTTCTTTTCATTTACCTCCCAGGTTCCTTTCCATTATCCTGGTTCCTGTAGTTATGTCTGGATACATACTCACTTATCAGGGTTTGGTTCTAG
>NW_008360303.1:9420137-9421147 GCF_000622305.1 Nannospalax galili | reverse complement strand
TCACATTGAGGTCTTTGATCCATTTGGAATTGACTTTTGTGCAAGGTTAAAGATAGGGTTTAGTTTCATTCTTCTACAGGTGGAGATCCAGTTTTGCCAGCACCATTTGCTGAACATGCTGTGTTTCCTCCAGTGAATATTCTTGTCCCCTTCGTCAAATATCAGGTGACTGAAATTGCATTTACTTATATTTGGGTCTTCAATTTTGTTCCATTGATCTATGGAACAGTACCAGTACCATATTGTTTTTGTGCCAGTACCATATTGTTTTTATGACTGTAGCTCTGTAGTACAAAATCTTTAGTAAAATCTGGTGTAGTAATCCCCCTGGCATTGCTCTTAGTGCTCAGGGTTGTTTTGACTATCTGAGGCCTTTTGTGCTTCCATATAAATCTTAGGCTATTTTTTCCAATTCTGTGAAAAGTGTCATGGGGATTTTGACTGGCATTGCACTGAATCTATAAATGGCTTTTGGTAGGATGGTCATTTTCACAATATTCTTCCAATCCATGACCATGGGAGGTCCTTCCATCTTCTGATGTCTTCCTCAATCTCTTTCTTTAAAGATTTAAAACTTTCATCGTAGAGCTCTTTGATGTCTTTTGTCAGGTTTATTCTGAAATACGTTGTTTTTTGTTTGTTTATTTTGTTTTTGTTTTTTGTGCTTTTTTGCAGCTATTGTGAAGGGGAGTGTTTCCATGTGCTCTTTCTCTGATTGCTTGTTATTGGTATATAGAAAGGCTATACACTTTTGTAGGTTAATTTTGTAACCTGCCACTCTACTGAACGTGTTAATAATTTCTAGGAGTGACTCCTATCCTCAGACCTCTTGGGGTAAGTCTATAGCGCAGCCCTCTGCACCTTGACTCCCCAAGCCACATTCACCCTTCCATCTCCACCGCTGTTCGCTACTCCCAGTTTGGGACCTGTGCCATTCCTAGTCTTGGGGCCCCAGACACCTGGGGAACCAATACTGCTTCCTGATCCTTCTCACCCAGACCAACTGAGTG
>NW_008360303.1:9415870-9419555 GCF_000622305.1 Nannospalax galili | reverse complement strand
ATGTCTTCTTGGTTTAGTTTTGGTGGTTCCCATGCCTTTAGACATCTGTCCACTTTTTTTAGGTTTTCAAACTTAGTAGCATATAGGCTTTTAAAGTATTCCCTTATAATGTCCTATATCTTTCTGGTGTCTGTTGTGATGTTTCCCCTTTCATCTCTGATTTTGTTGATTTGGGGTGCTCTTTCTTTCTTTTGGTCAACTGGGCTAGCGGTCTGTCAATCTTGTTTATCTTTTCAAAGAACGAGCACTTGGATTCATCTATTCTTTGTATTGTTTTGATTTCATTAATTTCTGCCTTGAATTTTGTTATTTCTTGTCTGCTGGGTTTCGATTTCATTTGCTGTTGCTTTTCAAGTGTCTTGAGTTGCAATGTTAAGTCATTTATTTGTGTGCTTTCCGATTTTTTCATGTAGGCACTTAGAGCTATAAACTTCCCTCTAAGGACAGCTTTCAGTGTGTCCCAGAGGTTTTGTTGTGTTGTATTGTCCTTTTCATTTAGTTCTAGGAATACTTTTATTTCTTTCTTAATTTCTCTTTTGACCCATTCATCATTTAGAAGTGTGTTGTTTAATCTCCATGTGTTCATGTGGTGATTAGGGCTTCTTCTGGTGTTTGTTGTAAACTTTATTGCATTGTGGTCTGATACAATGCATGGAATTATTTCAATCTTTTTGTATTTATTGAGGTTTTTTTTTGTGCCCCAGTATATGTAGACCTGTTTTCATTTTTGTTGTTGTTGTTTGGTTGGTTTTTGTGAGACAGGGTTTCCCTGTAATCCCAGCTGGCCTGGAACTAGCTATGTAGCGCAGGCTGGACTTGATCTCAAAGAAATCTGCCTGCCTCTGCTTCCTGAGTGCTGGGATTAAATATATGTGCCACCACTCCTGACAAGACATGCATTCTTTTAAAGATGATCATATAGAGACTGGGGAGATGACTCAGTTCATAAAAATGTTTGCCATGCAAGTATGAAGAACTGAGTTTGATACCTGGCACCCATGTAAAAAGCCAGGCATGATGGCATACACTTGAACTCCCTGCCCTGGGAAGGCAGGGGCAGGAGGATCCCTGGGGCTTGCTGGCCAGCTAGTCTAGCTGAATCAAGCCCCAGGTTCATCAAGAGACTGTCACAAAAAAATAAGGTGGAGAGTTACTAAAGAAGACACCATCGTTGACCTCTGACTTCCACATGCACAAGCATGTGCATGTGTACAGACACACACACACACACACAATTTCCTTCTCAAAGTGAAAAATTTTAAAGCCTATGGATTTATAGACTAATCTGAGAGCACTAACACACCATCAGGCAGACTCATTGTCCTACGCAGCAGGGCACTGGCAGAGCAGAACACTCAGGCCTCTCCATCCCTATCCCCATTCCCCTCACAGACTGAGACTCCAGTTACTAAGTGGTGGGAAGTAAATCAGGAAATAAGTTCCCTGCAGACAGGGAGGCTGGTTCCCAACTGACCAGCTGATGGCTAGCGAGGCAAGTGGGGATATCACTTTAGAGAGGACAGTTTCCATGGAAACATGCAGAGTAGGAAACAAGTGTTATACATGCACACACACACATACACACACACACACTAACCGTATAGACTACCATCACAAGCATCTATTTCTACCATGGCAGTCTTCACAGAAAATGGAAGAAAGAAGAAAGTATGTTGAGCTGAAATAGCTCTGGAAGGAGAAAACTGAATCTCAGAGAAGTTAGTAACTTACTAGGGTCATACAGCAAGTGATTCTGCTTTCACTGTTCTGCTTTCACAAATATTTTGTAAGCAATTTCTTAGAATTAAAGGCATCGGGAATTTTTTTAATGAAGTAGGAAAAAAACCACGATGGATGAAACAGCAACAAAAATAAACAGAAAGATGCAGCCCTTGCTTACCAAGGAGGACAATGCCCCCTCCCTCCATGAATCCCTCTGCATGGACTCTTTCTCCAGGAAGACAGAACAATATCCATTTCTGAAGATGGGGTTAGTTCCCCAGGAAAACAGCCTTGCTGAATTCTCTTGCAAAGCCATTATGTAGTTAGAATTGCCTTTAACTCCTTCCTATCTTTGCTTATATAAGTCTTGTAGCCATTTTTGAGCTCTTTCTCTGGCTTTGGACATTGTGCAGAGATATTTTCAGTCTTACCCCTTGGGCATGGGCTCAACACAGTGAATGTAGCACACCCTTTGCAGGGTAGAGACTGTGTCACCTTGTTCATCTCTGCAGCGCAGTGAGGTGGCAACTTTAGATACTGCCTTGGAGAGCTGGCTAATATTCTCACTTGGCTGGCCAACTTGTGGGGGACTCTCAGGTTGACAACTGTGGGAAGCAGGCGCGGTCGAGCCGGCCAAGATGGCGCCCTGGCTGGCTGCCAAGCCTCGTGCCCCTCACTTGTTTACTCCAACCTGCGTAAGCACAATAAGCCCCATCATGTGCTGCCTGCTTGATCAGAGACGTGACATGATACGTCACCGAGCATGATTCTATTGTGTGGCCCAATGATTTGCTGCTCTGCCTGCATGTTAGCCCCGTGCTCATGTCCTGATTGGCTCCGTGTGATGGTCTGATTGTGGGATGGATCTGATGAGGGTATATATTGTGGGATGACAAAGAATAAAAGAGAGAGTGAGAGAATTGCCTGAACCTCACCTTGGCGTTCGTGTTGTCCTTTCCTCGGCTCTGCTGGACGGAGTCGCAGTTTGCGGCAAGTGGTGGCCCGTACGGGGAACCCTGATGCTCCAAAGTTGTAAGTAAAAGACAAAACAATAGTGCTAGCAAAAGTTCCCCCTAAGAGGGAACGAAGGGAAAGTTTTCAAAAGGTGGAACGGAGACTAAAGACCCCTAGGAAAAGGGACGGAGACTAAAGATCCCTAGGAAAAGGGACGGAGAAGTATAGATAGATAGATAGATAGATAGGCGATAGATAGATGGATGATAGATAGATATAGATGATAGATAAATGATTGAAGTGTGGGAAGCTGACTCAGGGCAGAAACTGGTCCTTTCTGTTCAGACTCATGCTAGTTCTCACAAACTTCTGTTCTCAAGAATTCTCCAGGTTCAGACTGACCCCCTGACTCTGTGAGAGGAACTGAGAGCAGCTTGCATGTTTTAGTGCCTTGGCATGCAAGATTTTCTTTGGTTAAAAAGGCTTCCACCTCAAGGGTATGTGAGGCAGTGGTGAACATTTCTACGTAAAAAAAAATAATAAAATAAAAATAAGGTAAAGTCCGTAGGTAAGCGGTGGAGATCTAGCGCTAGTAAAGTTCCCAGAGTAGAGGGACGGAGAGAAAAGTCCACGAGCAAGTGGCGAAGCATAGAATTCAATGGGATCCTTAATGTTCAAAGAGAAAGTAAAACTCGCTCTGGTGAGACTGTTAAAGACATGAGGTATTAAGTTGAAAAGTGAAACTGTGAACAATTTTTTAGAGGCAGTGGCGCAGCATACTCCGTGGTTTTTAGAGGAAGGATATATAAATCCCCCGCTATGGGATAGATTGGGTATAGCCCTCCAGGAGGCTGATGAGCCGGGGAACCTCCCTCCGGGGACCCTAGCCATATGGAATATGGTTAAGTCATGCCTGGGAGATACCTCTGGCAAGTACCAGGATATTGCTCAGAGAGTGCAGGCACTACAGGAAGTGAGGGAGGAAGTATCAGCGAAGGGTGAGCCTGGA
>NW_008360303.1:9371982-9415596 GCF_000622305.1 Nannospalax galili | reverse complement strand
GACATCATGCAGACAGCAGGATTCACAGGAGGGCCACCAGGTGTCTAACTTGTTCCCAATTGCACAGGGAATGACTAAAGGTATGTGTGGGAAGCAGGCGTGGTCGAGCCGGCCAAGATGGTGCCCTGGCTGGCTGCCAAGCTTCGTGCCCCTCACTTGTTTACTCCAACCTGCACAAGCACAATAAGCCCGATCATGTGCTGCCTGCTTGATCAGAGACATCATCGAGTATGATCCTGCTACGTGGCCCAATAAGCTGCCACTCTGCCCGCCCGCTATGTGTGTGTGTGCCCTGATTGGTCCTGGCTGGGGGGAGGGCTGTTGGGAACGCTATATGAAGAGCTGAAGTGTGTAATAAAGGAGAGAGTGAGAAGAAGAAGCCTGAACCTCACCTTGGCGTTCGTGTTGTCCTTTCCTCGGCTCTGCTGGACAGAGTCGTGGTTTGTGGCAAGCTCTCAGGTTGACAACCACATTGAGGAATGAAGCCTGCTGTCCTGAGGATGTACCCACCTTAGTGTGTACATTGTTTCATACTGAGATTCAATTCATTACTGCCACCTGCAGTTGGGTGAGGTTTATATAAATAACCCAAGCTATTCCTTGTTTCTTCCTGGGCACCTGGCTTCTGGGAGTTCCTTGTTTCTAGGGATCTTTTTCTGCTGTTTCATGAGGGATTGGTACAGTGAAGCTGGTTTCTCCTGAGGGAATTCTCTCCTTGCCTCTGTTCTTAGACTTGTCAGAAGTCAAGGGATATATCACCCTGCCAAAAGACCACTGATAGGGACACTGGACTGATTGATACAATTAAGAAATGCAGGCAAAGTTCAAGGACAGCAACCTGGAGGGAAGTGGTACTGGGGGATTGAACGTAAAGGCACAGTTGCACACAGCACTTTACAGTGGCTAGTGGGAGAAACCGTACTGGGTTCTCATAGGGAGACAATAAGCTGATTGTTTCAAAACAATCTTTTGAAAAAGAAATAGTTTCTATTATCATACCCACCTCACAACGAGGAAGCTGAAAGACCCAGTTCAAGGTCAGTTAGAGTAAGGGGATGAGTTGGGACCCTTACGTCAGCAGTGTGGTTCCTGGATCTGGACTTTTTACTTCTACTTCATACAGAATGAAGAGGGAGAAATTTCAGTGGCCCTCCTTCATCCTGGGGCACCACTACTGTGACTCTCCAAGAGCCTCTCTCTTTTTCCAGGACCCTACCTCTTAATTAGTCAGCCTATCTCTGTAGTTCCTGTTAGAATCCTGGCTACGAGACTTCTAGTTTTCTTACTGGTAAAATGGAAATAAAGACACATGCGTTTTACACACCCACTAAATGAGCATTAATATTACAAAGCATTACAGAGTTTCAGAAAGTACTGACTTAGTATGTGCTGTCTCTGGTTTCACCAATCGAGAAATTGAGAATTTTCTATTACTGTCTTACCAGGATATATGCATTGGGAGGCTAGGAGTGCAACTCAGTTATACAGCAGTAGAGTGCACACTTAATATGAGCAAGACTTTGGAACACACATTCACGCACGCATGCACACACACCACAGAGGAAGGGGGGGAGGGGAAATTTTTTCCCTACAGCTCTATGCTAGTCACAGTTTCAAATTTAGAAATGTTGGATTCATTGATTCAGGTCTAAAGAGAACCATTTTTGCCATTACCACAAGCTTGGAAGCCCCTGAGTTTGAGATCCACTCACTTAAGGATCTGAATCTTGCTCTTTCCTCTAATCTCTGCCCACACACCAGTTCATTAGGATGAATGACAGCACAAAAAAAGCACAGGATGCATCTTTCATGAATGAGTTTATTCATCAGCAAAAGAAAAGAAGAACAGATACCAGTGAGAAGAGCTCCTTTTTAGGGAATTAATAGACTTTTTTTCTCAAATGTCTATAAGTTTAAGTAATGAGCAATAAGGTGTCTAAGTCAGTAGTTTTCACTCTGGGTTCATGAGGGTTTTTACAAGGGCACCTCAGGGGGAAGTCCTGAAGTTGGTAATGATCTCACTAGCTGAATGCTAACTTGCAAAGGAAGGATGTATGGCATATGCAAAGCAAAGCTGTGGCCCAGAGGCAGATGTGCCAGAGCGCTCGTGCTGACAGATGTTCAGTATAATCATTACTGAACCCCGAACAAATCACTGCCCATCTCTGGCCTCCATTTTCCAACCAATGTCGAGATCAATGATGTGATGACAAGAATCTTTGCGTTCTAAAATCTTGAGACTCCTACATGAATTGTGTTCTCTCCAAAGTCTACTTAAAAACAACAAAAAATAATAACAACTCAAAAAGCTATCTTCAAGACTACTTGACACAAAGTTGGTGCATTTCTTTAACATTTCCCAACGACTGAAAATCCTAACTCCTTCAGGATAAATGTGATTTGGGGAGAAGCTAAGTACTACCACATTACAAACCAGGCCTGCATTCAACTCACCCAAGTACCTCATTAGTATCTTTCATGTGCCCTATACCGGCACAGACAAGATGGAAGCAAATGGGCCATTTTTCCTTTTCTTCAAGGGGCTCTCTCTCAGTCTGATGACAAGTTAGCAAAATGCACCACCAATGAATTCATGTCTGGTTTATAGATGTCATTTAGGTCTGGCCATGTGGACTGCAGATGATGAAATATTTGAGCCAAAGATCAGTGAAACCAGCAGTTGCCTTGGAAACAAGGCGACCTGTCTCACTTGCCTACCATTTTGAAGGGTCTGATTAATATCCTCGACTCAGAAATCATAGGGTGGAATCTGGGAGCTGTCTCTTCCCCATTTCACCCCTTTGACAAGTACTAGGACCTTCAGTACCCTGGTCTCCTCAGCAGAAGCTGCTTGCAAGGTCCTGTGTAAAATGCGGTTGCATCTTTCGAAGCTGCCATATGGGTAAGGAATCATCTACCCAAAGTGTTCCATGTGTGCTGATGCCCAGAGTTCAAAAGGTAGTTCTTTTTATTATCAGGCTTGTGGGAAGGGCATCATCGTGTTGCCCATTAGCGCTGATCTACACAGCACTCTCTGAGGTGCTGCTGGGACTCGAATGAACCACTTGAGCTCAGCCCAGACTTATAAATGTATCTAGTAGATATGTGGCTCTCCTGGGTCCCTGAAGATAATGAATCCCCAGGAACCACAGAAAGAAGCTGTTGGTTAAAGTGAGTTGGCAATATGGCCTGGCCAGACCAGCTGATAGAGGGAAGATTTTCAATTGATTCAGTTGAGAAATTTTCATTGCTTCTAATTGAAAAGCATCTGAGAAAATTATGGAAAGCGGAATGGAGAAGGGACAGTTTTTCACTGAACTACCAGACTGATCTAGAGATACATATTTCAAAAACCACGTCATCACCATTGAGTGAAGGGACTGTAAGAAAATCTCAGCAGTTGGAGGATAACTTTTGTGTATATATCTTGAAGAATGGTGAATGGTCCCCTAACAACGAACAAGAGTCTTCCCGCCACATAGACATGCAGTAAGGCTTTGACAGCTTAAAGGCTGCACACTGGAGACTTTTGTTGTCACATTTTGTTTGGCTTGAACACTGATAGAATCTGAACTTGTTATAGTTTAGATTTGAAGTGCCCCTGCCCCAAAGGTTCATGTGCTGAAGGCCTACACCCCAGTGCAAGCAGTATTCAGAGGTGGAGTTTGGGGGAAGTGACAAATGGGTTGGTGAATTCATAATTTGATATTTTTGGGAGCTGATGAAATTATTCAGAAGTGGATCTGGGTGGAGGAAGTAGGACCTGAGGCTCGCCTCTGAAGGATGCTCCTGTTCCTAGCTCCTTCCCCTCATGCCTTGCTTTTCAGCCACCTTAAGTTGAGCATCCTCTTCCACCACAGGAGCCTGCCCTGATGATGCTCTGCCTCACCACATGCCATAGCAATTAAGAAGGCCAAAGACTGAAGCAATGAAAACTGTGAGCCAAAATAAACCATTTCCCCCTTAATCTGTTTCTCTCAGGTTATCACATTGCAAAAGTCTAACACAGATTGTAAATGTCACCTGAAGATCAATATGCTAAAATCTTGGTGACTACCTGGGACATTATTGGGAGAAGGGTAGTGGAAGCTTCAGGAGGTGAGGCTCAGTGGAAGGAAGTTAGCTGACTGGGGTGTGTTCTTGAAGAAAATGTGGGGGCCCTGGCCCCTTCCTCTTTCTGCTCCTTAGTTACCAAGAATAGCTTTGCTACATGTACCCTGCCATGTTCCGCCTCACCTCAGGTCCAAAATCTACAAACAACCATGAGTTGAAAACATGAGTCAAAATGAACATTTCCTTCTTTTAAACTGGTATCTCAGGTATTTTATCATAGCAACAAAAAGTTAACTAATTTGAACAGTATTTTAAAGTGAAGTTTCTGGCTTTTCTCAAGGGCATCCAGGGTATCCACTTGGTATCAGCTACATGCCTGGTAGTCCCCGAGTAGTCCTCTCAGTTATCAGATGAATTGCTGCAGTATCACAGTACTTATGTTCCAGTAGTCCTTACATAGTAGGTAACAGTGTGTCCACACTTGCTTCATCATTCACCTCACTTCACTTCTCCTGTAGGCATCCTATTACCTCACATCATCACAGGAAAGGTGTGTACAATACAGTATTTTGAGAGACATAAAGAAATTACTATATTCACATAACCTTTACTATAATATAGCTATAATTATTTAGTATTCTTAGTCTTTTACTATGATTTAGAAATTAAAATTTATATTATGTATGAAAACATACAGTTTACATAAGGGTCAAAATCCTCTCATGTTTCAGGCATTCACTGGGGGTATTGCAAAATACCCCCCACAGATAAAGGGAGACTACTGCATACAAATAATAATTGCCTATTATCCAGAGATAACCACGAGTATTTTAGTATGTTAAAATCTGTTATTTAAAACGGAACCTCACCCTGTGATGATTTCCATCATTCTCTATGTCCTTAACATGATTTTTCTTCATAAACTCACTGCTCTATTTATTTACTGGCACACCTTCTATATCCTTTTAGTTCACTGCTACACTCTCGGGTTCTAGACACCCCTGGCATGTAGGAGTACTCAGTGTTTGTTAAATGAGAGTCAAGGTCATGCATATGCATACATATATGTTCACATATATACATATATATTTATCAAAGTTCCTTAGTATAAGATTATAGATTTTTCATTATTTAGCTTTATGCTCCATTACTTCCCTTTACCTTTAAAACAAAGCTCATAATACAGTTCAAAACATTTGTAAAGATTCACAGTCTTAATCTTTGGCGCTAAGGCAACTTAAAAGCCTCAGTGCCATCAGAGCATAGATTCAGGCCTGCCTCCCACTGAGATCCTTGTGTCTAGGCACCCATAGTATCAAAACTGTCCACTTCCAGAAACTGTTACCATTCCAGGGTTCTCAGAACCTAGTTCAGTGACTGGAGAATAGCAAAGGCAGTGAATTACAGCTCCATCAGTCAGTATTCACATGTTCTTAAGACACTCAGCATTCTTAACGTTTTAATAATGCACAGTATTCTTTATTACTCTGCCTTGATGTGCTATACTATTCTTAAACATTATGTAGACAGTTAAATGCATCCAAGTTTTCACTCTTTTTCATAGTATTTGAATAGTAATGTGTGATTTTTGTCTCTAGTTATTTCTTCAGGTTTCCAATAGCAGATGAAGTTAAAATAGCTTTGTTGAATTTCTGAAACACTCCGTGTCTCTGTTTCTGTCGCCAACCTGCACTTCTACCAGTGGTAGAAATACAACAAAAATAAGAAAAACAACTTCTTGGTTTGGGTGAATGGTTGAGGCTTCTCTGTGTAACTGTGACACCTAGTATTTCTGTTCACGAGGCTCAGTGATGGAGGACATCCAATGCTCCTGACCTATGGAAAGGAAGTCAGGCAGAGAGGGCCAGGGTTCCTCCACACCCTTGTGCTCAAACTTGTTTTTGGTTTTCCCATTTTTCAGTACACCTGGTTCATTTGGGGTTCTAATTCTCCAGTACAAGGATAGAAAAAGTCCTAGGATTTATTCAGGGCAGTATCTACCTATATGAAAGTACACATAAGTGACAGGTTGGTGAACCTTAATCTGCATCTTTTCTCAGTGACAAGGTGTGTCAGGTAATGAGTGTGAACATTTGGAAAGGATGAAACTTACTTCAAAGTGCAAAAATCAGACATATATGGCTAAAGTTTCGAAAAGTACTGAATCTCACCTGAGATTTTTCAGGCATGATTTAAGTAAGGCCAACAAGCAGCGGGGTCTGATTTCCTCCAGTTGCAACAGCTGATCAAGCTTTGCATGCACAAGTGGACTTAAGGTTTTGTCAATTTAGTTCAACAGAAGAAAGGAAGTTTAGCATTAGGTGAGGTAGGAAGCCGCACTGGAGGTGATATTGATTCTGGGAAATTTAGTGGGTCCTGGTGTACTACCCAACTCAGTGGACTAAGTTGAAAAACTGGAAGAAATGATTACAGACAGGTCCGACAGCTTTAAAGATGTTGTTAGGGCTGAGCCAGCTCCCCAACCCCATAGTAGTTTCTGTCTAACGCTCTCCCTTCCACCTCAAGGCCCAAACATGGCCTTGAGGCCCTTTCATAATAATAAACCTCATTCAAAGGAATCTGTGTCAACTTCCTGAGCAGACCAACTCCTGCATGCTTTTGTCTTCTTTTATAACAGAAAATCTTCCTTAGAGGTTCAGAAGAAAAGCTGTGCCCCTCCACCGCAAACAGATGCCATCATTCCTAACCTTCAGTCTCAGAGGAGAGAAATGCCAAGTAAGAGCATGCTGAGCAAAATGTGAGCAGGAAGGGAGGAGGGCTGAGGAAGCCTGGGAGGGTGGTCCACTGGAGGGAGCTGGTCTGGTCTCTGGAATGAAACCAGAGCTTCCTTCCACTGCCTGTGAACAAATAAGAACTTGTTAAAGTCTTACAAATAATGACTTGTGAAATCTTTCTAGGTATCTGCTCAGAAACCCTGGAACAGTAAAGAGACAGGAGTCCCTGTGCAGTAGCTGCTGAAAGGAAGTGGCTTCTCGGGAAGGAACAGAGAGAAGCGTTCGTGTTACTTTTGGTAATATTAAGAGGGCAAGTAATTTTATTAAATATAGGTAAATTCAAGACATAAACATGTTACTAATACTGATGTTCAATTATTGGTATATTTTTAACCCTAGTTTGAGGACCTGTGTTACTATTTCAGTTTTAGAACTGTTCATTGTATACCTGGCTTTCAATACCTCAAAGTGTCCCAAAATTTACTGTCCTGGGGTAAAGTGAAACAAAAAGAGTGATGAAAACATTAGAGCTATCAAATTATACATATTTGTACAATTATTCTAAAACTTCAAAATTTAAAACCAGACAAGAATATTTACATGTTTTATTAAATTTACAATCAGTTAATTATAATCAAATACACAATTATATACAAGGATTATATACATTTTGCCCAGACTTTTACATCACAGTACATAGTTTCCATTAGAAATATTGTATACATTTATCACCAAACAATAAAACCCAACAACAGTAGTGTTACAGCACCTGTTAGTACAGACATCTTTTTCATAAATTACATCATAAGAAAATATACGGCTGTAAATTGGGCTTTTAAAAATGTCTTTTATAAAATCTGAACATACAATGTTTCATTCACAGAATGTTTTTTTTCTATGTTCTGACTGTAGCCTTGTGCATAAAACGACCAGTTGGACTATTTAGTAAATGCTACCCACCCCCTCTAAAATTATAAGCACTATCTGAATTACTTATGCTGCGCTTTCTTTATGATGAATTTGGCATGGGGTTTGGTGTGAGAACAAATGCTATAGAAAAGGTTTATAAGAGGATCATTTAATCTAAAAGAATTCCAGAGAGAATAATTAAATTAGAGAAATTAAAGTCAGAGTACATAATTTTTCATTTTAAGTCTCTAATACTATGAAGAAAAAGGAAAAGTAAAATATCACAAAATAATTTGTTCTGAAACAATTTTACTTTTTTTGAAGCTTATTACAAAAAGAAAAAATGAAAACCCACCCAACAAAATACCCACCCCAAACATATCTAGTAAATCACAATACTTTCACATTTAAATTTTATGGGAGAAGTATTGCAAATTAGGGCATATCATTTCAATGGACTTTTAAGTGGGGGTTGGGGGGAGCCCTATACCTATTTTTAGTAGGTAAATAAGTTTCAAAACTTGAAAATACCTGAATAAAATACTTGCTCTGATATCTAACTTTTAACTTTCAGGTAAAATCCTTACTTGATTCCAGGTTTGTAAACATTATATAAATCTCTCTTAGTCAAACAATTTATGGCTGTGGTGATCATTTCAGCTCTATTTCTAAGCAGTTAACATTTAACTGAGGTAGACCAGATGTTTCTAAACTCAGGGTCCCATGGAATTCCCTGAATCTTCAGCAAGTAAATAAAATAATCTATGAAAGGTTTTTAACAAACAAAACATCTTTAAACATAATTATGCTGTTGGGATTTTCTAATGAACTCAAAGACTACTTTGTGGCAGTGAGGCTAAGAAAAATGGAAATTGCCCATATAGCAATGTTCTGAAGTTGAACACATACCACCTTATTTCTTAAGTGGGGAAAAACTGAGTATCAGTCCTTCTAGATAATAAGTACAACTTGTTAAGTGTTTTTTCCTTAAAGGATTTCGTTTTTTTAAACAAACTGAGTTGCTTCTAAAACTCAATGAAAAGCGATAGCTCCCCCTAGCGGCCAAAGGAACGGCGAGTGGTCACGGCCATAAGCTAGCTTTTCCTGCAGAGTCCTGGGATCCTTAGCTTTTCCTGCAGAGTCCTGGGATCCTTCTCCTCTAGGGAAAAAAAATGATGCTGCTTTGATAACTTTAGAAGAGCTACATTTAGATAACAATGGCTTTGGGCTACCAACACAAAATCAAATTAATGAATATAAGGCTTCTGTAATCAAAGTCTCAGAGGAACATCTGTTCCTTTTCTCCAAGCCCCAGTCCTACAAATCAAGGCAAGTCAAGTAATTAAGCTTCAGCTATTTTGGCAGCTTTGCAGTCAAGATGAACAAAGCACGTCTATCCTGTACACTCTACGTATGTGTATAGTTCTATCTTCTTGCACCAAATTTCACATGCAGAGAGACTAAAAATATCCATTTTGGTCAGGTACTATTCTTTACCCTCCCCAGAGTGAATTCTCTTAAGCTCACTCATTGACCCAGTTTTGTTTAGCTGGAATATTTGAAAGTAGGTATTTATCCTCTTATAAAAGAATACGTTTACCTGGGATCTAGACATACTGTACATGAATATACAAAACTACAATACAGCACTGCTATCTCCAACAGCTCCATACATAGTCTAAGTTATTCAGTACCTCCAAACTATGTTGTAGAAAAAGGTTATTATGTAATATGGTAAAAAGGAAGTCTCTCAAATATTCCTTTAGAAATAATTAAGCTTAAAATAAATAAAATGAATAAAGCATGATTTCACTGCAGAGCTATCAATAAGCAATTTCTTAAAATTTCAATGTGGCCAGCATCAGACTGTCACAAAGTAAAAGGAAGAAAAAGAAAAGAGGAAAACCATCTTTTTTTTCTAACCTATATGGCTATATGTTGTTGGTAGTGTGCAAATGTTTTATACCGGTCACCACAGACTAATTTTCAAGTCCACATCAGAAGGAATATTTGTTAAAACAATACAAAATGAAACTAAAATCCATGATTCAACAGGAAAATGTGACAGACTCCTTAGGTGTAATATTTAGAAACCGGTTTCAAAGGAGAAAAACAGTAGTCACCCTAGGGATTACAGATCACTACCACAGTTTTAGCATGGCTCCATAAAGAGGAAAATGAAGAGTGTTAGTGATGTGGGCCTTCAGGCTCAAACTGTATACTTAACATGGGATGGAGTAAGGCTGATGGCCAGAGTAACCACCTTGAGAGAAATGAACTGGAAAAGATTTACAGTCTACCCCACAAGGATATAATGCTGGGTTCCATTTTAGAGTAGTCACAGCTTCCCCTATGGAAGGCCCATGGGAAGTTCACATTGCAACATCATCATTTCTCCATTGCTCTGTTAATCCAAAGTATTAAGAAACCAATTTACACAATATATAAGACCTCTTCCTAGTCCCACAATACTAGGTATTTAGATAGAAAACTCACTGACCAAGTTTACTGGCTTTGCCTTTGGTTTAAATGCTAAGGACATTGTTGGGGGGGGGGGGGGATCAAGTCATCTTGCTCATTTGTCACCAAATAAGTGAAAGCTATGAGCAGAAACTCATTACTGTGACTGCATCTGCTTCATAAGCACTCAGGTCTCCTAGTGTCCCTGTGAAGGCAGCAGGAGCATAATGCCACAACATGCATTCAAGTCTTCCCCAAAGGGCCTCCCCAAACCCACAGAGTGGAGCTTCCTTCAATCAGAAAGCTACACCAACTCCTGTTCCCCACCTCATATTAGCTGGATTTGTTTCTTGTCATATCTAGGGACTGCAGAAATATGGTTCCCAGGAATACCAGTAACTTTTCCCTGTCCTGATACATTGCAGGGTGTACAATGCAATCATTTGGATGGGACAATTTTAGTAAGGTCAGTTCTAACACAGCATGCTCCAGATTCCTATAATTACCTACCCTAGTCAGAACATGGTTACGCATCACCATACCCAGAGCCTCCCCCTGGAGTGTCTGCTTGGTATTAGGGTGTCTATAACCGCAGTTTACCTTTTCTTTTTAAACATCTACCACCAGAGTCTTTACAGAGAGTCATAGTTCATCCTTCTCCATCATTTCAAATGCTTCTATATCTTCACTCCAGTCTGCTAATATGGAGTCTATAGGCTGGACTTTTTTACCCCAGCTTGCATTAGGATTGGAATCTTCCTCAGCTTCTGATTGTTCTTGAAGGTGGTTATCTAAATCTGTACATTCACCATCAAGACTTGTAGTCTCGTGGCTTTCTGTGGGATTAGAGGTCTGTTCAGAAGAAGAAGTGCTCCTAGCATCCTCAGTATCTGCTGGCGATAAAGATTCTGAGTGAGAGCTCAGAAAACTTTCGTCAGGAGTCTCTCGATCAACTAAATCAACTGTCTGAGAAAGTGATACAATCTGCTCAGTGCTTTGATTCTGAGAATCATTTTCAGAGGATGGCTGTTCTTCATTTTCCATTTCAGGATCTGTATAGGAAAGAAACAAATTTCCTATTACTTTCCTCTCAAAAAAAATGTATCACACAAAGTCACACTGATTTTTGCAATAAAATGAAGAAATAAAGCAAAAAAACCCACATCAATGCAGGACGGTGAACAATGGCACTAAAGGTGCCAGATCTTTCTGTGCATTTATTTTGTACAGGATGCCAGTATTGAAAATAAATGTCGCTCTGAATTGAAAGGAACGACTTATTAATGTAAGATTGACTTGGATGAATATTAATAAGTAACAAAAGCACTAAACAATGTTCAAATGCATGTAAATTTACAATATGTAAATAAATTTAGTAAAAATCAGGGCTGGAGAGTTGGCTCAATGGTTGAGTTGTTGCTGAACAATCATTAGGACCAGAGTTCTAACCCAGCACACATATAACAAACCAGCATCATGCAAACATTGGCAATTCTAGCTCTGAGGGATTCTACAACCTCCATGTATGTGTATAGGTGTGTGTACACCCTCAAAAACATACATACACATATACATATATACAATTTACTAAATACCTAAATTTAATAAATCTTGTACATGAGAATATACTAAATAAAATAAATTTTAACAGCATATATCGTTTTATTTCTTGGAAAATTGAAATTTCCACTCAGTTCATTAGGTATTAATATTGCTCAAAATATTTTCACAAAGAACTGAGATTGTTAATAAAAGTTCGATTACTGTGTATCTTTGAACGTTAAAACAATTACTCTGAAGTCCCCTAGGAGGCTGAAGAGTGGACTACATTTCCTGGAATGAGTAAGAGACATAAAACCACCAAAGACTTAAATGTTGAGTCCTACAGTAGAGTGCTTACACAGCCTTGACACCCACAGACACATCCTGTGCAATCTCTGTTCCTGTGGTATAGTCAGCAGACAGCTCCTGAGTGGCCACTGTGCTTGGTGCTAGAGATAAGAAACAAGTCCAAAACTATACCTGCCTTTAAGCATCTTACAGTCCAATGAAGAAAAAATGTATTCACAAATAATGGATAATATTTACAAAGTAAGTGGATAGATACGGTATTAGGAGAGCTTGCACTGTCTTGTACTGACCCACTTGGAAAAAGTGAACTTTTTTAAAAAATATTTTATTATTTTTATTTTATGTGTATGAGTGCACTGCCTGCATGTAGGTAAGTGCACCCATGTCATGTAATGCCCACGAGGACAGAAGAGGCCTTCAGATCCCCTGGAACTGGAGTTACAGACAGTTGTTAGCTGCCATGTGGGTGCTGGGATTGGAACCCGGGTCTTCTGCAAGAACAACCAGTGTTCTTAACCGCTGAGCCATCTCTCCAGCCCCTTATTTTTTTGAGACTAGGTTTCACTATGTAATACTGGCTGACGTGAAACTTGCTATGTAGACCAGGTTGGCCTCAAACCCATGAAGATCCACCTGTCTGTCTCTGCAGTGCTGGGATTAAAGGTATGCAACATCATACTTGGCCCATTTTTGTTACTGTTGTTAATGTTTGCTGTAATTCTGCGTCCTGTGCTTGTATGCTTTAAAAGAAAAGTTGTTGAGCTTTTGTGTTTTCATGTAACAGTTCTTAATCAAATTTAGACTTCCTCCCCCATCCATGCCTCCCCCCAACCAGACCCCATGTATTCTGCCATACATGGTAAGTCCTATCCAGTCAAGCATTTGTACCCAGATGTCCCTCAGTATAAATTGGTCCACTGGAGTCTAGTCAGCCCATCTAGTATGTAAGACATACTCTCCCTCACCCAGTAGCAATCAGTCTCCAATAGTTCTCAGTCTAGGGCCAGCTGCCACCCATTTCTTTCCTCCCCTCTGGGTCCTTGTTGAGTTGGCATGGGTCTGTCCTATGTTGCATGCCACCATTGCCACAAGTTCACATATGCAAGTTTACAATGGCCTGAAAGCCTCCACTTCCCTGTGTTCATGAACCAGCCCTGGTTCTTACAATCTTTCTACCCCCTGTTCCACAATGGTCCCTTAACCGTGGGTGGGTGACATTCAATAGAGGAATCCTATCCAGGGATACACACTCCAGTCTTTCTTTCTTTTTAATTTATTGAGAATTTCATACATGCATACAAGGTGTTTTGATCAAATCCATGCCCACTCCCTCCCCTCTAACTCCTCCCATATCTCCCCATCACTTTTTTCTGATAACTTCATGTACTCTTTCTTCTTTTTTTAATGGGGCTTTTTGCTACTCTAACATTTCCCCCTCTGAAGAGGGAACCCTAAAATCTTTAAGAATTAGACAAGAGCTCCCAAAGACTTTTGATATTTTTGGCCTTTCTTCAGAGTATGGTGTGATGAGAATACGAGGTAGGAATTAACTAGGCAGTTAGGGTAAAAAGACTCCACAGAAAAGTAGCCAGTTTCTTGGCTAAAAGTCTAAATGTCCTTGGGCCTCTTAGCAACATGCTCCACTTGGAGTCTCTTATTCTTTAAAACTTGGCCAGCTGTTGCCTTCTGTGTGTATCATACTCTGCTGTATAAGGAAGCTTTACTGGTGAGAGTTGAGGGATACATTAGTTTCCTCATTACCCCTTGTGCTGGATAGCTTTAGTATCAACTTGACACACTTGGGTTGAGGGAGCCTTAACTGGGGAATTGCCTCTATTGGACTGGCCTGTGGCCATGTCTGAGGGGCATCTTCTTGATGAGTGATGTGGGAGGACCCAGCCCATTGTGGGTAGTGCCACCCCTGGGCAGGTGGGCCTGTGTTGCATAAGAAAGCAGGCTGAGCAGGGGCCAGGGGAGCAAGCCAGTAAGCAGTGTTCCTCCAGGCCTGTGCTCCAGCTCCTGCCTCCAGGTTCCTGCCCTAAGTTCCTACCTTGGGCTCCCAGATGAACTGTGACCTGGGATATGTAAGCTAAATAAACCATTTCCTCCTCAAGTTGGTATTGGTCAGAGTATTTTGTCACAGCAATGGAGAGACAAACTAGGACACCCCTTATTCTGCTATATTCCATAAGCCTCAGTTGGATGCTTTTTAAATGGGTTGTCACTGTTGCAAATCCTTAAATAAAACTGATTAAAATGTTTTAAAAAAGGAAAGCTTCCAAGGAAATCTGAGAGGCTCCCACAGAAAATGACATTTAAGCTTAGATTTAAACAGGAGTGCCTCACTAGGAAGTTTATATGTTGTTTCACTTCCTTTCTTTTTTATGGGGGATAGAGGCAAGAGTTTATATTCTTAGGTTTTCGGTTGTGTTTTGCTGCTTCTGATGGGGAGTGGGCGGAGTTCAGACATCTCAGTTTTCTGAACTGTCAGAGGTATAATTAAGTAGAGAGGGAAAATGGGGAGTGAGGACAGCTAAGGAAGCTTGGAATGCATTTACACTAGGCCACCATAAATTCCAACAGCAATAAAGCCTTCAAGCTTCTTTTTGACTATATAGTGCTACCTCAGGATAGATAAAGGTGTAGGGCTGCTCTGTCTAGTAATAAAGACTATGCTTGTGACTAAAATCACTCTTATGGTTGTATGTGATATATTATTAATTTGGGCATCTAGCTAATGCAATAAGATAACATAACAAGAAAAAGAAATATGACTACCACCATACTTTTAGATTGTGACTGTATACTAAAACAAAAGCAATTCTCATTTTTTGTAATAAACTGTTCATATTCCTTTACTTCAGAAACTTTCTATAGGCATGTAAGGAATCCAATAAATACTTGCTGAATTGACCTAATTATAAAAAGGATGGCTATCTTTTTTTCTTTTTCTTTAACTTTTTGCAAATTTCATAAAATCTATTTTGAGCATTTTGGGCCCTCGCCTCTATCTGCACCACTCTTGTAGCCTCCCCACCCTACTGGATTTCATGTACATCATATGTATTAAGGTCTACCTCGTCAAGTTTGTAAGTCTGTGTCCCCCAATGTCCTTTGGTGTAATCCATTAATTGGAGCTTGGTTAAAGAAAACTGACTCTCCCTCTCTCAATAGCTGTCAGTTGCCAATAGTTCCTCAGCTAAGGTTGGGGCTTCTACCCAATTCCCTACTTCTATGCTAGGATTTTATCTGGTTTGAGCTTGCATGGGTCTTGTGCATGCTGTTACCACTGCTGTGAGTTCCTATGAGTAACTTCCCAATTGTCTGGAAAACTCTCTCTCCTTTTGGTCAGCCACCACCTCTGGCTTTTATAATCCTTCTGCCCCCTCTTCCACAATGATTCCTGAGCCTTGGGTAGCAGAGGTGTCCTATTCAGGGATAAGCACTCTGCAGTCTCTTATTCTCTGCACTTTGGTCAGTTGTGGCTTTCTGAGTTAATCACCATCTGAAGAAGCTTTGCTGGTGAGAAGCAACTCTAATTTAAAAAATACTGTTAAAGGTAATAAAAATTGGTCAGAAAAATGAAAATAACTGCAATTATCAATAACTTGTCTGCAGTAGCACTAATTAGCTAAAAATAAAACCATAAATTCTTTCCATAATAAAAGAAACCCATAAAACAGTTATGACAGGTGTAAGGTTCATATTGCTTAAAAGTATAAGATTACAATACAAACATAAAATAAGCTAATTATAGGTATGTTCCTGAACAGAAAGTCTTAACATTTACCATTTTCCTAACCTACATGAAAAGAATTAATTCCCAAATTAGTCTCATTTCTACTTTTTTTTGTTTTTTAAACTACACAAAGTTGAAATCTAAAAACCATTAGTCAGGGGAAGAGCTGTCATATGTAATATTAAAATTTATTCAAAAGAGTACTTTTTATTACTGGCACAGGAATAAATAGCTTAGCAGAACAGAACTGCAAATGTGATATTACTGTTTCTTTTCTTCTTTTTTAGCTTATGGACATACAGAATATAAAATAGAGGCGGCGGCAGCAGATCAAACTAGAGTTAGAGAAATACAAAGGAGCTGAGATGGGCCACATTATTCTATCTTCACTCACTTTAAGGTACCTGATTTTTACCAGTCTAAACAATACAACAACTAAAACATTAAATTCAGGAATGCTGTATCAGGAACACAGGAAACAAAGGAAGACTGGAGAAAAGCCCATGATACAAAGAAAAGCAGATGTTTTCCAAATAAAAGGGAGGAGAACTTTGAGAAAGACTTGGAGCGGATGTTCCACAGTCATTCATTTATCGGCATATTCAATGCCTACTGAAAGCAAAGCACACAGAGTTCAGAAGACCTATATAATAAAGCATCATGTAATGTCATCATAGAACTTTATTTTTTTAAAACCACTAAAATGTGCCTAAAACAAGAGAAAAGGCCATAAAGAAGGTGGTATTTTAATTGGGTATTAAGAATGACTGAACATTCTCAAAGGGAAAAGGGCCATAGGTATGTGTCAAAGACTGATAAGGCATTTCCAGAGAGAAAGGAGAGAGGTGCAAATGCAACAATGCATGCAGAAACCTGGCTGGCCTAGGGAGGGAGGCAGGGAAGTACTGTCCTGCTGCCAAGAATGCTGGGATGTTCCTCTCCAGGTTAAGAGCCATCTGCCTCAGAATCGGTTATTCTCACCAGAATCCATTCCTTTTAACAACCTAACTTGCATAGTTCAACTCTAGGACATAGATACACTGCAACACCTTTAGATAGAGGTTATTTTAGGAAAACTGACACTGCTTGGCTTAAACTTGGAGCAGCTCATAGAATGAGACTTTCCTTTTAATCTTTCTTCCATTGTCTTGTCTACCTTTTTATCAGATGGAGCAGCAGCCTTGAAAACATTTCTCTACAGCCCTAGGGCACTATAGCCCTGTAGTCCATGCAAGCATGACACATGCTGGAGCTTGAAAATGCTGATTTTTTTCCCCTCCACAATATTATGGAGAAGAGGAATTGATTCTGAATTATAAACTGCTTCCATTTAGATCTAAAGGTAACTAGCATATTGTCTTTTATTTTTTGATATGGGGTTGGAATCATTAAATATTTTTATAAACTCAAATTCTCAAAGAAGAGACCTAAGAAACACAGTATTAAAACTTCTGTTCAACAACAGAGTGTGGACAGCTTAACTTGTAAAAGTGTCACAGGTTTCACCCAAGGAAGCCACATTTCTACTTGATAAAGTTCTAATGCTTAAGCTTCTGAAGACTGTGTAATTAAGACCTTTGAAAACTGTTGCTAGCAAGTAGGACAGTATCAGGCATAAATATGTTAATGGCTGGAGATTTTCCAAACCCTAGGTGCAAAGGACTACTCTGCCAGGAAGCAGTGTGACTTCATACAAATTTATGGAATGAGGCTTTTTTTGGAGGGGCAATTCAGAGACATCTATTGTTTGTATTTTAAGGTGGTTATTACTTGGGGATACTTTGTAATTCGGGTTAGAACTCAAGAGCCAGAGCTGGGAGACAGTAAAGGCCTTTGAGGGTTTCCTTCCACGTTTCTCTAAGTACAGGAAGGAACAGCTGCATTATAATCACCTGGGATGTGTGTTTCAAAAGTAGATTCTGACCCCAGCCATCAGAGAATCTGATTCAGTGCTGTGGAGAAGAGCGCAGGGGCCTCCACTTTTAACAATTATATCAGCTTATTCTGATGAAGGAGAAAATGTGACGTATGTGGTCATAGTATGGGACAAATTAATGATAACCACAGACTTTAACTGCTTAGAATATTATACTAAGTGAATAAAGTAGCTGACTTCATTAAACTAGTATCACAGATTTTTCTTAATGATTATAACTTGTTGCTGATTTAGTTAACACTGTTATATATTTCTCAAAGAGCTATTACATACAAAAAGGGATTTTTGAAACATTTATCAAAGGAGTACTCTAACAGATTAATAACAATAAACTTATAGACTATTAAAATGTTTTAAATGTCATTTAAACAATGTCTTTTTACTGTAACTTTTAAAGTAAAATATTTTGTTTACTAATTTTATGTGTATGAATGTATTGCCTGCATGTATGTAAGTACACCAGTGTCATGCAATGCCTGCAGAGGTCAGAACAGGGAGTTGGATCCCCCAGAACTGGAGTTATGAACAGTTGTTAGCCGCCATGTGGGTGCTGGGAATCAAACCCAGGTCCTTGCAGTCAAGAACTGACTACTTTTCCTACCCTTTCCCTGGTAGAGGGAGCACATTCTTTACCATAACCTTACAGTCCAAATCCCACGTGTTCCTCACCTCCACATGGGCTTATAAAGCATGCCATTATTTACATTTTTATATTGTATTAAAATAAAAGATGATGCTGATTCAATTAAACAGCAATGCAGATGTTAAGAGAGTGACTCACATGGAAATAGACTAGTGAATCCATCTAGGGTATGGGATGCACAGTTAATAGAATTAGTTATAGCAGGATCAATAAGGAATTATTTTTATGGGACAGCTGACTGGATATGAAAGTTGCTATGCTAAGCTATATTATCATAGTACTCACTGAAACAAAATTATATATGTATGTATATGTTTACACATACATCCATATATAATTTAAGGTTTATTAATGCAAGATACTTACTACTATTAATAATGAAGCTTGGAATCATTTTACCTTTTAATATTGCTGCTGAAATTCCAATGGTAGCACAAAATAGGGGGAGAAAAGCAAAGGCATTAAAGACTTACATAGAATAATCTTAATTTGCCTGTGTTTGATGCACCTAATTGCACAGTAGAAAAGAAGATGTGAATTTTGAAAAAGCGTCCATGGGAAAAAGAAATCAAGCACATAGGAGAATTTAAGATTAGAAAAACCTTTGTATTCTGTTTCCATCTACACATCCTGACATCACACATCCTACTCAACTCATTCCACTGCCCTTAAATAGCTGACAATTCAAAGAACCTCAAAGGATAGCGCAATAAAAGAAGACAAAACATGGATTAGGACAGCCCTGCATTGTTAACATTTTTAAAAAGATGTCTCATTTGAAAGTCATACTGAATTAAACCAGTTTCCCAAGTACCCGTCAAACATCCTATGGGATATAACAACCCTCTACAGAGTATACAGCTCCATTCATTAAGGTAGACAGGAGAGCACAGGTGCCTTCAGCAGATAAGAAAAACTGCTTCTAGAAATGGGATTATAGCCTACAGCCAACTTCCCCTTTACACAGTAAGGTTTCAAAGAACTTTCAAATCACTGACCACATTTTAGCCGCAGTAATATCATATGCTATGTGAGTTAAGGCAAAGGCATACTCTCCTGCTCTTCAGGTAAGGCCATGTGTAACTCATAATATAAACACCCATTTGATAACTTGGACCGCAACAAGGAAAAAGAAGTGGCTACATTTCTACGCCTTCAAGACAGTGTCAGGAGACTATAGGTGGCTGGGGAGACAAGCTATTATCATCCTGCACATACCACCATCCTAAACACTCTTCATATTCCATGTAAAAGAGATATAAGCTGCGGTACTATGAAACAAAGCTGTGAACATTTTAGATGCCAAAATAGTTTTCTTGATGTTGCATGTTTATCAGCTGGACAGAACCATGGCAAAATTGTAAACTACATATAAAAAATGTAATTCTAAAAACATTCTAATTCAGCCAGCAGAGTAATATTTTACTACTCTTATTTTCAAATGAAAAATTCTAAACTACTTTCTAAAAGTTTTGTTTTACCAGTGAACCAAAAAGGAAAAAAAAAGAAATCTTAACTTTTTATAACCATTTCTGTTATAAAGAGACTAGAAGCTAGCCTGCTATGCTAAAAGTCACTTTCCATCCTTACCTCGATCTTTGGCTTTATCAGAAAGGAGCACTTCCACCTCCTCATACTCCCGGATGGCATCCAGAATGATGCTCCCTTCCTTACTGAACAGGAACAGCATGGGGATCTTTATGTCATCCGTGTCCTTCCCATCTCCAGCCATCTGGAACAGCGGGGCAGTATCACTACTGCTCCCCTCATTGTCATCTAGCAGAAAACCACCAGGCAAACATCAGATATCTAACCACCAAAAGCAGTGACTGCTGCCTGTTCCTACTGACAGAATTAATCTTATGCACCAGAAAAGCAACTGTAATTTTTGGACCAACTAATTTTAGGATTTATCACAAGGAAATAACTGAAGCAGCAAAAAACTCTAAACCCAAAGAAATTAACTGGAGTGTACAATTATAAGCGATTATAAATTATAATCAACTACTTGTAAACAGAAAAATATTTGAAAAGCACAGAACACAAACTTCTATGATTATGACTATAAAAATTTCATATGTTTAGAAATGGAAAATTTTAATGACTTGGATCACACTGACAGAATTATGAATAAATTTTGTTAAGACCTTTTCTAAACTGTCATTACAATTTGAGCATTCCTAATTAAAAACTTTTAAATGCTCTGAGATCACAAATTTTTAGATTAGGAATGCCTAACTGATAAAGCCTATGTGAATATTCTAAAATCCCAAACTTTCCAAAATTTGAAATACTTCTAGTTCCAAACATTTTGGATATGTAATTCTCAACTTGTATATTGGTTTTGCCAAACTACAAATTGATAGTTCTTTTTCTATAACAAAATGAATAATTATGATACAGTGAATTTTCTGTAAGCTGAATTAAATGAACAGTACTGCTATATACAGGTCAAACATTAGTATGTCTGTTAAATTCTCTGCTATAGTATAAATGCCAATCACATTCACTCCCAGTCTCACATATCAGTCTTCCTGAAGAGACCAGTGGCACTGGTCTCCTACAGCAGCTGCTTCCATAGGCCCCCCTGAGTGCTGATACAATGTGTCCTTCTCTTAGTAATAACTGATGAGAAGAAGGATCATGCCTGAGGAAACTACAACTGTCACAGACTTTCTGTTAGTGGTGAGGAGCAGTTCAGTTAGTGATTCATACATAGGCTGAGGCTGCCGTTTTGGGACTGTGAACAAAAGGAGAGGGAGCAGGCTTGTGAGGAGATGGAGAATGAGGCACAACTGCAAAGGGCCAAAAGACAGCCAGCAGTAGATGGAGAGAAATGTAGAAACTGTCAGCTAGTGCTCTGGCTGAGTCTTAGTTCCCACTTGTACCTGCTGGAAAATTCCAGTTGTATTTCTTATTCTTGGGTTGAATGACAACAATCCATTTCCACATAATAAACAAACTTCCCTTCTCAAACCAATTAAGTAAATTATTACCTCTTGCAGCCAAATGATTTCTAAGGTAATCAGTACTTTTAGTCTTTGTAATAAAAAAAAAAAAAACCTATACCCAAATTTACTCATTTATATATAGTTAGAATAAAAAAAAATGAAGGAAAAGAACCCGGGGTGTAGGTGGGGAATCACACATAAGCTAATTTTCTCTTTAAAAATTAAAATTTCTGAAGGCAAAAATCTTTGTCTTATTTCTCCATAGACTCTAATATAGGATTTTGCACCAACAGCTATTAAATAAAATGTTTGATTTAAAAATCTTTGCATATTATAAAACATGTTGAAAATTAACTTCACCCAGAAATTGGGAAAATCTAAAATCTTACACAAAGAATTTTTTTTAAAAAAAAAAAAAAAAAAACCCTGATGCATATGGCTCATACTGTTTGATACTAAATTCTTCAGTAAAAATAACCTCACTATGAGAAACAACCCAGATAAACAGATAAAGGGCCATGGAGATGCTTCTGTTATAGTGAAATAACTGCCACAGAAGCATAAAGACCCACATTTGGACCCCTAGGACCCACATAAAAACTGAGCCTGGGGAACACATTTGTAACTTAGTGTTCTCTCTCTCTCTCTCTCTCTGTGTGTGTGTGTGTGTGTGTGTGTGTGTGTGTGTGTACCGAGATGGAAAGATCCTTAGAACTCACTGGTCAGCCAGTCTAGCCAACTGGTAAGCTTTGGATTCAGCGAGAGACCTTCTCTCAAAAAAATAAGGTAGAGAACAATTGGAGAAGACACTTGGCATTCACCTCTGGCCTCCCACACATATGTGCATGTATATGTGCACACACATATAAACATGTATTCATACATACAAAAAAATTTAAATGAAAAGGATGGATTAAGTTTGGAGTCAGCAAATATTTCCTATGACTGGCTCTACAGTAAATATTGTTAGCTTTGCAGTTCTGTGTTGCAATAGTACATTCCTTACTCTGTGTTTCCACATGTGGTTTTCTTTCTGGCTTCTTTATAAAAAATATTTTATTTTTTGTGTGAGTGTTTTGCCTGCATATATGTAAGTGCACTCATGTCATGCAGTGCCCATGGAGGCCAGAAAGGGCATCAGATTCCCTAGAACTGGAGTTATGGATGGTTGTTAGCTGTCAGGTAGGTGCTAGGAATTGAACCCAAGTCTTCTGCAAGAGCAGTCAGGGCTCTTAACCACTGAGCCATCTCTCCAGCCCACCCCTTAAACTTTTAAACTAACGAAATGCATTCATTTAAATCCAATGGGATAAAAATGTTCTAGCAAATATTGCTTATGTGTATGTCCACTAGCATACCTAGAAATTTTAAACCTTACAACTATCTAAAGGGTATTTACTACCATTTTCAGTGGACCTCAAAAATTCTTCAGAATAAAGATAAAAATAACTGAAACTGGGCCAAGGCTCCACTGCTCTGTGGCAGAGCCAGGAACTATACCCACATGTCTCTGGTCCCAAAGCCTGCCTCCCTGTGGAGGATGGAAATCTCCAATGGCTGCCCATAGAGGTGGCAGAGTGTAGCTCTGGCCTTGAGGAGATTTGGGGTCTCAAGGGCACATTTTCTTTTTCATACTATGAGACATTTTCACAGCACCATGAGTCTACCCTCATACCTTATCCCAAATACTTTTGTTGGTGTTAATATATAGAAACCAGTATCTAGGTTTTCAAGGAGAATATTAGATACATAGAATTTATTAAAAGTCATTGAATCAACTATCCTATATATTGTAAAAAATAAAAATAACCTGACAAACCTTTGATAAAATTTTAGAAAATAAAAGGAAAAATTTTTAAAATTATCTCTAGACAATAAAATGACAGAGTTACTTACCAATAACAATGCCACCAATGGCTCCAGCATTCTGGATGTTGCGTGCCTTTTCTGCAAACATGCATTGTCCTCTTTGAATCAAAGCAATTTTTCCCATCACTGCCTCAGGGTTAGTAAGCTCTGAACAACCATTATATGGTTTACTGCTTGCAACAAATCCTCTTGTCTGTCAGAAATAAAAGTAACCTAAATCTTTTATCTTCTTCAATTACAATCTAGCCATTTAACTTCAATATCTAGAGCTTTAAGGAAACTAAAACTGATAATATGTGTGTGTGTGTGTGTGTACATGTACATGTGGAGACTACAGGTCAACTTCAGCTGTCATTCCTCAATAGGATCTCTTGCTGGAACCTGGGAATCACAAATTAGGCTAAAATTTCTTTTTAATTTATTTACCTGTATACATTTTTAAAGACTCTTTTAATTTAAATAGAGAAGGTTGAAAGTTTAGGTGTTCTGTTTTGTGGTGCTGGGGACTAAAACCCCAGTCTCACATATGTGTTCTACCAAGTTATACCCATAGTCCCTGAGTGTTAAAACAAACCTATTAAATTAGAGACAAAGGAATCAAATACTTATTTAAATTTCAATATGCTTACTGAGGTAGACATACCTCTTTATGTTTAGATAGATCCAGCCCAAATTGAGCTGGTCCAGCAGTCAAGACTACCCTGCCAAAAAATGGGTGGGAAACAATTTGCACAGCTCGTGGAGGTAGCTGCTGTTCTTTCTGTTGTTGACTTGACAATTCAATCATCTCTTGCATGAACCGCAATCCATCTTCAGCATCGATTGAACTGGCAGCCTACGAAAGAAACAGATTTGATTTATCCTTCCTTCCTACAAACTTCCCCATCTTTTTTATTTCCTAAGTACATTACATTTTAGACTGCTGTTTGGAATTTCTCCCTTTAGTTTAGGTTCCTACTAAGTATGTCCTGACTTGACTTCAAAATACTTTCAGAAATTACGTTTTCTGAAATAATTTAAAAAATTAATTTCTTTCCTTTTTTTCAGAAAATGATGTTGTTTGCTCAGAGTCAATGTGCTAATATGGTAAATGACTTAAAAGATGTCATGTTATAAAAACTTTAAAGTAAAAATCAGTAAAAATTGTAGGAGTTTGGGGCTGGAGAGATGGATCAGTGGCTAAGAACACTGACCGCTCTTGCAAAAGACCTGGTAGAGTTCCCAGCACCTACACTGCAGCTAACAATCATCTGTAACTCCAGTTACAGTGAATATGGTGCTCTTGTCTGACCTCAGTGGGTACCAGGCACATAAGGAATGCTCATACATACATAAGGACAAAACACTCATCTACATAAAATAAAATCTATAAAAAAAGGAACTCAAACAACAACAACAACAACAACAAAACCCACATAAATAATAGTTTATGTTTAGAAAGAGCTGGAAAATGGCAATCACATATTAATCATGAATTCTTCTGTTTAGCTTCTCTCCCAGGAAAGTTCATTTTCTGTTTTTCTTTTCCCTAATTAGAGCATGTTTCTAAGTTGAGAATGCAAAAGACATTTAAAGGGCTGAGGATGGGGGTATAGCTCAGTGGCATTGTTTTGACCCTAGCACCCTGAGAAACAAAAGATATTTACACTTTTATTAGAATTTATTTCAGCAAAAATAAGTTACTATTCCTTTTGTTTATTCTGTGTGAGTACTCAAATGCTGATTTAAATGCAGATTTTTATTTCTGTGATGAATGAAACAATTCAGTAGCCTTTGAAAACTAAATGTGAAATCTTAATTGATATTAAAAATTAACTACAAACTTTTAAAGTTATGCTCTAAATAAAATATTGGCAAGGCAATGAACTGAGAAAGAAGATTTAGATTTGAGCTCTATCTTTGACTGTATTAATAAAAGCAAATTACCTAACCTGATTAAAATGAATCTGATATCTTTCCAAGACACTTCCAAGTATACTTCTAAAGTATACTTCTAAAGTGTTAAGAAATCTAATGTCATTATCTTATAAAGCTAAAGAACAAAGAAGAGACAGTATCTAATTAATACAGCAATGTCTTACTTGGATTGCATGCTGGACCAACTGGACTCGCCCATCTTTGAGGTGAATCAAACTCACTCCCATCTTCTTCAAGATTTCTAAATGCTCAGGGTTAGTGGCCATAAAATCTCTGGCTCTCAGAGGAGGTTTAGCTCCACTTCTGAAACTCTCCTCTCTGCTGAAAGGAATCACAAACAAAGGTTAGAAAACTACACATTACAACTAGTGAAACAGAAAAGGCAAATAATGTTAGAGATTTACAAAACTGCTAATTTTAGAACTAGTAAAATTGAGATAAATGGAAAGTTATTTTCCTACAAGTAATTTTGGTTATTAACAAATTGTACCACTTTCAATTATATTTTCCAGTTAAATAAAGCATGTACAGTATCTACCTAGAAGTATTAACAGTGCAACTATGTGAAGACACAGAGTAAGTCTGCCTACGGTTTTGTTACTATTGGTAACTTCCTCTTAAAAACCCATATTTTCCTCCCAATATTTTAATAGCAAAACAGTACTTGTATCTGTAGATAACAAAGCTCACTTCATTTCTTTCTTTTACTTCCTTGCATTGGCCTTTCTATTAAAGTGCCTCCCTAAAAAGTTAACAATCAAGAATAAGAAACACTTCTTAAAATAAAGCAATGAAACAACGGTGACAAAAACACCTGTCTTCCACCACAGAGAAACTATGGACATAAGGAGGGAAGCATTTCTTACACATATACAACATACCCAAAATTGTGATGAATCACAATGAGCAAGAGAAATTAAAAACTATTATACACTATTCACTATTATTACTTAATCCAGAAAAAAAATACATAGAAAGAGCATATCATAGTAATTTTTGTCCAGTAATTACTACATTCCTGAATAGTTTTGGTCAAGATGAAAGTCTTTTTGACTATTATAGCTCCTTAAGCACTCTGTCATTTACTATGAACTAACTCAGTATTAACAGATATAAAATAATACATCTTACACTCTGATGATGCCTCTTGGACAGCTCTTATCCACCACATTTTTTAAGGGTTCACGAATGCTCTGAGCATACAATGGATCATTAGGGAAAAGAATCTGAGTGTTTGGACAAGTCCAGTCAAAATTACTGTCATCCAGTTCTGTGTATCCTGAGGTCTATAATATAAAAAAAGTAAATAAAAAAATAATTGTTTTAGTTAATATTATGGTTTAAAAGGAACTATCTATGAAATAAGAGTATATACATAAGACGATATTATAAATACATTTCCTCCTACTATCCATATATTAGGTGAATTCTGCTTACTTTTTACTTAGAAAAATAAAACAACTATATAGAAGTGAAAAAGTTAATGAGGTACTTAAAACTCACTGTGTTCTTCTTAGAGATGCTTCGATTTGTAGTCGAGAGCCAAAGAGGTAACAGATGTGCTTCTGTGGTAAAGATGTAATCTTCTATGTCAAAAATAATGTCTTCTTTATCAGCAAATAATAGGTAAAGATATTTAAACATTTCAGCCAAGAAGAAAGAATCCATTCTAAATTGAAAAGTCACAAATAAATATTAAAAGCACCCGAATATGAATTAAAGTCAATAACCCTGTCTACACAGTTCAAACAGCCAAAGAACTGCAGAACATTTTAATCCCCCAATGTCAAAATAACCTTGACCCATATAAGAATCTTCAACTAATGTTAACAGATGGATAAAGGAATACCACTTGGACAACATTTATTATGCAACACTTAAATAAGGCTTTAAAGGTAAAGCATATCATTTATTAAAAAATTACACAAAAATGAACACAAAGCCATAGAACTTTAAAAAGTTTTGTAAATATTCAGAGAGAATATTCACACAGAGATTCCTGAAGTGAAATAAAGGGAACAAAAGTACGAACAGTTTAATCTTATAATGTTTTAGTAACATTTTAAAGAAAAATGTAAATAAAATTAAATGTCAGGAAGAGTATAGGTGGTCGATGGAATTATAACATCAAATTTAACTAAAGTTACTACCGCTCAAGGTAGGCTATAAAGGGGGGAGGGGTCTTAATATAATCAAAATACATTGTATGAAATTCTTGAATCAACAAAATATTTTAAAAAGCTGGGCATAATGGCACATGCCTTTACGCTCAGCACTTGGGAGGCAGAGGCACATGGCTCTCTGTGAGTTTGAGGCCAGTGTGGTCTACATAGTGAGTTCCAGCAGGCCAGCTGGGGCTACAGGTGACCCTGTTTCAACAAGACCAAATAAGTAAATAAATAATAAAAAAAAAATTTACTATCTCCCCAAACAAAGCATACAAGCATGCAAGGTTTTTGGGTTTTCCTTTTGAGACAGGGTCTCTGTAGCCACAGCTGGCTGGAACTCCCTATATAGACCAGGATGTCCACTTCACAGAGATCTGCCTGCCTCTGCCTCCCAAGTGCTGGGACTAAAGGTGTGTGCTACCATGCCCAGCTTGCTTCCAAGGTTTTGACAGTAATAAAAAAGTGTAGTTACCGAACAGGTTATACAGTATCATACTTCTGGTCAAACTCAATTCCTGGCACAAAACATACAAAGTGCTTTGCAGAGCACTTGGCGTACAGGAAACAGTTCACATCACAGATACAGTCTTTGCTTTCCTTTCTTGATGTTATTTGTATGTCCACTTCCAGAAACCTAGCCATTTCTCATCAGCTACAGTCAGGGAAGGGTGTTCCAAGCCTAATTAACTACTTCCCGAACACTCTAGTGAAGGACTGCAAGACAACCCTGTGAGGTTGTGCGTGTCTGAGTGTGCTGCGCTCCTCGTGCCTTCAGTCCCTCTGCCTGACAGGGCTTTCCTTTTGTCTGACTCTTGCTCATTCTTCAGGACTCAGGATTCTCCAGGAACACTGCAGTGACTATTACATCCCAGCTTGCAGTTTGTGTCTCTTTCACGTTTCACAACGCTTACACAATACTTTAAAGGCTCATTTATCTGCTTGTCTTCACTGATTCAGTAACTCAAAGAACATGCCTTCACATCTCTCTAACCCTTAAAAACTAGTATAGTGCTGGCATGTAACAGGCCTCAGGAATATTTATGGAATGGACATTCACTAGCCAAATGAACAAAGTAAGATTGCAGTGGTCATTTAGAGAAGCAATAATGGTATAAGTGATCTTGGAATTACAGGAATGTTAGTGACCATCACACTGATCAAAGTGCACCCTTATCACTGAGTTCTTCATGCTGTCGACCTCTCTCGAATCCAGTGAAACAGAAACTACCACTGGTCTTCCCCACCCCTCCAAACAAGGAGCAGAATCAGAGACCATGACAGTGTTCTTGAAGAATTCTTGATTGAATATGAGTCATGGTCCAGACCTTCCATCATCATTTTTATCATTTCTTTGATGTAATATTAAAAACACTATTAAAGCACAGGAGTAATGTCCCTAATATCAGGTTCTGATATATATTTATCTACTTAAAAGTCACCTGGGCACCTACTACATACCAGGCACTATGATAAAAATGTGGATTTTCAAACAATTTAAAATGAATCTTTTTTTTTTCTTCTTTTTTTGGTCTTTTTGAAACATGGTCTCCCTGTAGCCCCAGCAGGGTATGGTGGTGCATGCCTTTAATCCCAGCATTTGGGAGGCAGAGGCAGGTGGATCTCTGTGAATTCAAGGCCAGCTCGGTCTACAAGTGAGTTCCAGGCCATTTGGGGCTACACAGGAAGACCCTGTCTCAAAAAAAAAAAAAAAAAAAAATTATAAAATGAGTTTATTCAATAAAGTTTTTAAAAAGCACAATGAACCAAGGTTAGTACCCTCAAATACTTTTTGTAAAAACATTAAATTGATCTGACTCCTAACCAGTAGCTGTATTTTGTGCTATGTCAGTTGCCAGGGAAAGGAGATTAGTAATTGTTTTACCTGTCCTCATGACTCCCAGTGCGAACATCTTTCATGGCAGCAAACCCACAAGGCACTCTAGCATACTTATTTAAATTTTCAATGAGGGTTTTCCCTACTTCAAGGTAGTAAGGGTCTCCTGTAGCCTATTAAAAAGGAGAATATATGTGTACATTAACATTGCTTATATATTATCATATACCCATTCATGTACCCAGTAATTATTAAGTACCTACTAGATGCCAGGCACTGTATCAGTCACTAGAAATCATGTTTCATAGGCTCTGGATATAATAATAAGCCATGGATCTGCTTTGCAGATCTTAAATAACAGGTGAACACTGGAAGTCTCAGCCTTTAAGTTAAATTTCTAAACACCCAAAGTGTTCTCCAGTTGAAGATGGGAGAAATGCTTCAAGAAACAGCTCTAGAATACAAAACTTCTCTTAAAAGAAACGATTACAGAAGTTATTTTTGAAAAGGCATAAAATGCACATGTCAAGTCTTATATCTCCCTATAATTCTATGGGCTAGATGAATTCAAATTGTGATAAGTCCAAATATTACAACACAAAATACCAATTTTTTTATTATAAAAAAGCAAGAGACCCAACAGCAAATGGAGGCTAAAAAGGCAAAAAGTGGTAAATTAACTTACTTTATATAAGAAGTAGGTACTTTCTGCAAACTCTGGCCTTAAAGGATGTTGAGCCCAGTGCACCCTGAAATCTGTAGTAAATGCCTGAACAAAGCATATAAATAGGTATAAAAATGTAATTAAAAATAAACAAGTAGTTCTAGAACATGTAAGTAATAATGCATAAAATCATGAATAGGAAAAATTAAAATACAAATCATGATGTATTTTCACCCATAAAGCACTGAATGCCACTGCTAAAATCATAATTCATTCATGGAAAGGCTACTGTTTTTCCATCTTACTGGATTATATTACTCTTATGTGTGTACATGTGTGCACACATGTGAACATGTTCACGTGTGTGCAAGTGGTCAATCCTGGGTGTTGTTCTTCAAGTGCTATACCTTGTTTTTTGACACAGGGTCTCTCACGGACATGGGGCTTGCCAATTAGGCTAGGGTGACTAACCAGTAAGTCCCAGGGATCTACTGGTCTCTACCTTGCTAGCACTGGGATTACAAGTGTGCACAAGCATGCTCAGCTTTTTACACGGGTTCTGGGGATTGAACTCATCCTTGTATGACAAGCACTTTACCAACTAAGTCATCTCCCCAGCCCTACATTATTTTTTTTTTTAAATAGCCAATTGGACCAGCAGGAAAATCAGAAAAGCTCAGTAATAAAATTTAACAAAGCTCTATAGCTGGTAAAGATATTTTCCCATTCTGTGGGCTGTCTTTTTATTTGAACGGGAGTGTCTTTTGCTGTACAGAAGCTTCTTAGTTTCATGAGGTCTCATTAGTCAATTGTTGGTCTTAATGCCTACATTATGGGGTCCTGTTCAGAAAGTCTTTCCCTGTGCCTATAAGTTCAAGTGTGTTCTCCAGTTTCTCCTCTATCAGATTCAAGGTAGCAGGTCTTATGTTGAGGTCCCTGATGCATCTGGAATTGGGTTTTGTGTAGGAAGAGAGGGAATCTACTTTCATTTTTCTACATGCAGCTATTCAGTTTGTCTAGCACCATTTATGGAAGACTCCATCTTTTCTCCAATGTGCTTTTTGACCTCTTTGTCAAAAGTCAGGTTGACAAACTATATAATTGTGGTTTTTTGTTTTTTTCCTTTTTCCTCTTAATTGGTAGGACCAATCAATCGATCGATAGTTGAAACTTCATTTTATTCCTTATGAATACAAACTTTCTGTAATACAAAGTCTTACTCACCTGAAGGCTAATAAAACTATACTTTTCAGAACTAATTCTAAGTTAATGGAAAGCTTAGCTACATTACAGAGGGAACTCACTAATCAGAAACAGAACAAGGCTATAAATATATATGAAATTTGTAATGGTATATTTCTGAAAAGCTAAAAGTATGCTATTAACATCTTTTCAAATCAATATAGCAAAGGTATTTATTTCTAAAATAATATTTTTAAAAAAGAAGAGACTTTTCAGTTAGCATGAAGACATTCTTCAAATTTTTAGGATAAGTGCGTGACCACCAAAATTATATCCAATGCATATAGCTTTCATCAAAGTTTCAGACTATAACAGACAACAAAGTCTCCCTAGCTGGTCGGCATATGTTAGAATGAGGAACAGCAAGATGGCTCAGTATATAAAGGTACTTTCTGTTACAAGCCTGACAACCCAAGCTTGATCCTCAGGACCCATGTAAAAGTAGAAGAAGAAAGCTGAGTCCACAAAAGTTGCTCTCTGACCTCCACATATATGCCATGGCATGCAGGTGCCACCCCCCCAACCCCAAATGTGTACATGCACATCCACAGAATAGTACAGTTTAAAAATTTAAAGTTAGGGGGCTGGAGAGATGGCTCAGTGGTTAAGAGCACTAGCTGCTTTTGCAGAGGACACAGGTTTGGTTTCCGGCACCCACATGGCAGCTAACCACCATTCATAACTCCAGTTCCAGGGGATCCGACACTCTTTTCTGACCTCCACAGGCACTGAATGACACGGGTGCACTTATAGACATGCACGCAATACACTCATAACATAAAATAAAAATAATAAATAAAATATTTTTTAAAACACTGAAAGTTAGAAAAAAAACTTTAAGTTAGAATGAGACAGTCTTAGGCTGGTGATATATCTCAGTAGTAGAACACTTGCCTAACATGCACAAGACCTTCGCTTCGATCCTCAGCAATGCACACATTTTAAAATAAACAGAGAGGCAATGTTGCAATAACGTGTTAAAAAGGGTTGAGAAACGTTAGGTTGGGAACTCTTTTTATGTGTTTATAAACCTTTGTTTATAAACACAAAATATAAATATCAGCATTATGCTAAGTTAGATTTCTTTTTAAAAGAGTAAATTTGTCTTAAAGTTATTATAATATATATGTAAATGAGAATTTCAAAGATTATTTGCTTACCTCTGGTAGAAAATTGTGTTTTTTAATCACCTGATACAACATTTCATGAGTTTCAATAGCAGGCCTAATATCACCCTTTAAAACCTAGAAGTCAACAACAAAATGACTTAATAAAATATGACTTAATTTCATCTACAATCATTCTATAAACAGAAATGTATATATTGATGCAACCTTGAACTGTTAACTACATTTTATCATTCAATTTTAGAGATCACAAATGCACGTAATTAAAATTATTTTATGTTAATATTAGAAAATGTGTTTCTTTATACCTGCAAACCTGGAAAGAAGGCGAGCAAAGCATCCATCCAAGTCCGAGCATTCAGCATTGGTTTGTGGATATGCACATCAAGCAGGAGAGGGGGCTGGCTAATGTACCTCATTATGGCATCATAGTGCTGAAAGATCAACGAGTTCATCAAAGTAGATGAAAATCCACATCAAATAGCACAGTGAAGAAATTAAGCCCGAGTGTATACACATTTAAAAATAATTTCACAATTTGTCAATTGACTGTGTAAATATTTAGGTGGAAAGATGTTCCTTTAAAAAATGTACATACACAGACACGCACTGCCTTACATTTTCTAAGTCAGACACAGAATAGGGATATTGTTCAGTTGTAGAACATTTGCCTAGCATGCCCAATGACCTGGATTCAAACCCAGCATGCTCGCGCGCGCATACACACACACACACACACACACACACACACACACACACACGGCGGGGGCAGGTGGTGGGGCGGGGGAGAAAGAAGAAAACCATAATTCATGTAAATATGAGAATTACTAAAATGTTGAACTGATTCAAAAAGAATCTGAGGCTAGGTACAGCAGCATGTGCTCACAATGCCAGCACTGAGGATGCTGAGGGAAGAGGATCAAGGTTCAAGGAGCCCCTGGGCTACACAGTAAGAATATGTATCATGTAAAAAAAAAAAGGCTATATTTAATATGAGACCTTCTGGGGCAAGGGAGATGGATCAGTTGGTAAAGTGCTTGCCACACAAGCATGAGGACCTGACTTCAGATCCCCAGCTCCCATGTAAAAAAGCCAGATGCAGCAGCATGCTCTTATAATCCAATACTCAGAAGGTAGAGAAAGGAAGAGCCCTGGGGCTTGCCAGCCAGCCAGTCTAGTAAAACCGGCAAGCTCCAGGTTTGGTAAAGAGACCCTGTCTCAAAAAAAATCAAAGAAATAAAAAGAAAGTGTACATGCACTTGCATGCATATGAACATACATACACACATACATACACACATACATATACATATACACACACACACACACACACACACACACACACACACACACACGAGAGGCAGATCATCTGAGAGAAACAGATCTGAGCAGCTCTATCTCCTGTGTGATTAGCTCACGGTTAGGATGCTCTGTGGCCCAGTTATGCTCTCAGGGTCTCCTTGGAATATAACCACCAGCTTCTAGCTTACAAAGTTACTTTTCTCCTGTATCTAAGAAATCTGGTCCCTTCTCAGCAATATTCTGGTATGCCCTACTACCGAAATGGATGCATAGAATCACTGTTACCACTCTTACTAGTCTGTCAGCTCTGCTTTTTATGGTCTTAACTCCCTTTCTTCTTCTTTTTGCTGCCTTCTCCTACATACTTTTTAACTTTGAAAACAGGACAAATTGTGAGCCAACAAAAATAATTATCTGTCCTAATTCATCTCCAAAAAAAATAAAACTTACCAGCAGCAAATAATATGTATATAGATAGTGTTTTTAAAGTATTCAATAGGGAGCTTACTGGGACTTTTACTAGGTTGCTTTGTTGCTGTTTTGGTGATTTACCTGGCAAAAAGCACTAGTATTCCCACTTTGTAGATGAGAAATAAAGGCAACCAGAAGTAGTCGCTTCCCAAAGACACAAGACCAATGCATTACCCAAACAGGGTTTTAAACTAAGCTATCTTTCTGAGTTTTAACTACGCGTCAAAACATGTCATATACATGAGTGAACTGATGGGTGGAAAGGATGTAAACTGTATTTATGTGAATACACTGATAGAGCTAATGAGTTTGCTGTATTAATCTCAGCTTGTGTCAATTACAAAGGCAATCTACCTGGAGTCCAACTACCCTCCTCCAAAGCTTTTGCTTGTGGTTCTGATCCTGTCTTTAGACTTGCAGACCTGCTTTTGAAATGAAGACTCACTAGTTTCTCCATGTCTTAAAAACCCTATCTACCTGTATGCTCAAAGACTAGGCCAAACTTCCAACATTTCAAATAGAATTAGAGTCCAAAGGAGAAAGTCAAATATAACTCATTCTACGAATTACATTTGTTTTGGTACAAAAGAAGATTAAGTACAATTCAAATCTGCATACTTCATCATATATTGCCAGTGTGAGAAAACTTACGATAAAACAAACTTGGACTTAAATAAAATTAGTAGAAAAATAGATCAACTTACTGTATTAAATCTTTCCAGAAAACTGTCATCTCCAAGCAAGACATAGGCTTTCAGCAGATACTCATAATATGAATCAATCCCTGCTCCAACTCCACTATCTATAAAAAAAAACAAAACAAAACATATAAATATGGTCCTTTATTAAACAAGTCATTAAAAGCTCTCATAGACTACACGTGAGGACACTAGTGTATCAGAATGGAAAATCAAGTCTCAGCAGGAATATCACTGAAGTAAAAACTGCCCAGTCCTAGAAATATGAACCCCATCTGCTTCATGAATAATAGTTCCCTTCCTGCTAATACTTTGTTTGAAAAAGTTGTTTTGCAAAGCATTTACGAATGTCTTACTTAGACTGCTAAGATTTATGAAGGATAATAGGGATTTTGGCAACATGAATTATACAGAGATGAAAAAAAAAATAGAAACCAATTTTTAGCAATTAAAACAAACATTTCAAATTGAAAGCCCCCCAAATAATACTGAAAGAGATGAAAATTTACACCAAAAATTATACCAACAGTTTTATAAATTTTCTTTGTCATTGATATTTACAATCTTCTAGAAAGATCACATATTAGGGCACAGAAATAAGAACAGTATCATATTTTAAAACAGGATGTGAGAAAATAGAGTTGTATTTTTAAGAACTTGATGGAAAATAAAAACTAAGAATTACACACAGCCAAACTATCACTCCAATATAAAACACAATAAACTATCGTTAGGCAGATACAGCTTCAGCAGCCATGAGTACTGAAAACAGTGTGGGATGAAATACAATTACCCCTGGTGCCTGCACAACACAGGTTTCACGACTCTCTGAGGCTATCAAAATCCAAGGATATCTAAGTGCCTTCTACAAAATGGTGTAATCCTTTCATGTTATGACCCATGCACGGACAGTCTCACGTACTTTGCGTCATTTCCAAATTCATTTTACTACCAAGTACAATGCATACGCTATGTAAATGCTTACTATGCTTATTGTTTAGGGAATCATTAAAAGAGAAAAGAAGAAAGAAGTCCATGTATGTTTAGTACAGGTGAATATTTTTCTTTTCTTTTTGAGACAGGGTCTCCCTGTAGCCCCAGCTGGCCTAGAACTCACTATGTAGACTAGGCTGGTCTTGAACTCACAGAGATCCACCTGCCTCTGCCTCCCAAGTGCTAGGGTTAAAGGCCTGCATCACTACTAGCCTAGGTGAATCTTTTTCCATTTTCCATCTGCACATGGAAATGCATGAATATGTGGAAACAGAACCCACGGATATACTTAGAGACAAAACCATATACATTACAAGTGAGATGTGAAGTACAAGCAACAAAATACCTTAGTAAAATTTGTTACATTTAAATAGTGAAGGAGAGAGAACAGAGGAGAGGGAGAAAGAAAAGAGAACACATACCAATCATCAGAACTAAATTCCGATAATATCAATATATCAGAAAAAGGTTGGAGCAGAGAGAGACAAAAGGATGGGAAAGCAAACCCAGTTTGTTTTTAGTAGGTAGACAGACGTAGATTATCAATAAAAAAATAATGGATGAAAAACAAACACAGAAAAGTTGCAACATACTGAAGTCACATGAAAATAGTATAAGCTCAATACATTAAAAATATCAGTAGAGGGGCTGGAGAGATGGCTCAGTGGTTGAGCACAGACTGCTTTTACAGAGGACTGGGGTTTGATTCCCAGCACCCACATGGTGGCTATGACCCGTCCTTAAGTACAGTTCCAGGGGAATCCAAAGCCCTCTTCTGACCTCTGCAGCACTGCATGACACAGGTGCACTCACATACATGCAGGCAATACACTCATACACATAAAAATAATAAAGTATTTTTTAAAAAATCAGTAGATAGGCATGAACTCAACTCATCAATTAAAACACAAAACTGATAAAAATGCATTTAAAGAAGTATATAGTTTACAGAGGACATATTCATTGCTTAAGTACCTGCAAGATCAAAAGGAGAAGGATGGGAAAAGTGGATCTGGCAAACACTACGCAAGATAATGGGGCTACTCAAACATACATGAAAAACCAAGAGGATTACTACACAATGGCAAAGGGCTCAGCTAAGGAGAGGCAGCAATCTAAACCAAATGCACCCACTGTGTCCAGTGGAATATAAAGCAAAAAATGGAACTATAGAAAATCATTGTTCTTTAATTCTTGATAAGCCAAGCAAACAGAATATCAGTGGGATCTATATATACAACATTACTGATAATTGGACAAGAATGTAAATTAGACCAGCCACTAGAGAAATCAGTACGGATTAAAAAATTAAAAATAGAACTCTCATATGATATAGTTATTGCTGGGTACATAGCCAAAGGAATCACAGCACAGAACAGAAACATTTACATGCTCTTTTCCCTATGGCACTAACAACACTCAAGCTATAGACTCAGCCTTGGTACACATAAATGGATGAACCGATAAAGAAAATGTAGTACACACATAAAACACACAGTTTTATTCAGCCACAAAGAACTAAATTGCACCGTTTTCAAGAACTGGAATCATCATGTGATGCAAAGTAAGACAGATTCAGAAAACAAGTGTCACAAGTTTTCTCTTATTATGTGGAATGGGGGGCTGAAAGCAAAAGGGGGGCATTATGGCTCTATAAGGGGAAAAGAGAAGGAGTGAGAGTAACAGACGGAATGAATATGATCAAAATACTACATATGCATGTTTGAAAAAGTCACAGTGAAATCCAGTACATTGTGCAATTAATATGCACTAATAAAAAACCACATTAAATGAGAAAAACGGACATACAGAATTCTACATGTAACAAATTGGAAACACTTTTTTCTTTAACGCATAAGGAACACTTATAAAAACTGACCATGTTCTAGGTCAAAAAAGAACATTTTAATAATTTCAGAGGGGAGATGTCACCATATACAGTATATACACCATTGAACTACAAATATTATAAAAATCAAAATTTTAAATTACAAATATTTGTAAAGTGAAAACACTGTTGGTACTGCCAACATAGGAGAAATGAGTCTTACATCATAAACACAAACTGCAGATAGTTTAAAGAATTTCAATTCTGGTAAAAAAAACTTTGAAACTATCAATATTGCATTAAGGAGATGTTCTTAAGGATTAATCACAAAAACTCAATAAATTAGACTATATTAAAAATTAAGAAGAGAAAGTACAAGTCATAAATTAGAAGTACACAGAATACATACAACTGACAAATAATCAGTATCCAGAATACACAATTTTAAGAGTACAGTTTAACCCAACAGCAAATGGTAAAACAACAGAAGCATATAATTTAAAAGTAAGCAAACAGGGCCAGGGATGTGACTCAGTGATACAGCACTTGCCTAGCAAGGGTGAGGTCCTGGGTTTGATTCCCTAGTATCAACCCCCCCCCCAATCCCCACCCTAAAGATGTGGCCAACAAATAGAAAGAATTGTTCAACATCATTGGTCAAAGCAATCGAATCAAACCACATGCAATGTCACTTGCATACTCGCTGGTTTTCTAAACTTCTAAAAGGCCAGTAGTACAGTGTTGGGAGAAGGCATCTGACACAGAGGTTTTCTTATCTTCTGATAGCCGAAGTATACAGCAGTGAGATAATTTGGTATTTGAACTCATCTCGTGATGCTAACAACATTAACTTATACCATGACCTAAAATTTTCACTCCTAGATATACAGCCAAGAAAAACTCTCACATATGGACAAAAGGAGTTACTATAAAATATTCCTGCTGGGCATGGTGGCGCACGCCTTTAATCCCAGCACTCAGGAGGCAGAGGCAGGTAGATCTCTGTGTGTTCAAGGCCAGCCTGGTCTACATAGTGAGTTCCAGGCCAGCTGGGACTACAGGGAGACCCTGCCTTAAAGAGACAAAAAAAAAAAATCTTGATGCCATTGATCACATTAACAAAATCTGTGAAAACAACTCAAGTGCCTATAAGCTGGTTTATTAAACCCAGCAGTCAAAAAGCAATGAGTCACTTCACACAGCAATATGCATGAGTCTTAGGAGTACATTACTAAGTGAAAAAAATCTCAAAGGGCACATACAATGTATTATTCTAAAAGAAAGCAAAAAATATACTTTTGGCGTGGAATCACAAAGGTGGGGAAGAGAACAAGGACCATACAGAGCAGGATATCGGTGAGCAAGTTACTGCTGTAATCAATCATTCATTAGTTGGCACTAGTTATTAAAAATGACTAAATAAAATGGGTCATGCATGAACCAATGGCCACACTGTCATATCAAGTCAAGAATTACAATTAATTCAAAATTAATTGTAATTATTTTTAACCCAGAGTTGGTTAAAGATGGCTTAAGAATTCTTTTAAAAAAGGAAAGAAAAATTTCAGAATCCTGAAGTTGTTTTCTCTCACAAACCATTTAAACAAAATTAGAAAAAAGTTGTATAATATTAAATAAGTAATACATTTCTATTTCTTTTAATTTTCAAATTAATAATTATATGTTTACTTTTTTAAACACAGGCAATTAATTTTACTTACAAACAAGATAACCCTTTTGAAAAATAGAGAAACACATAAAAAAGATAATCTCTTTGGGAGTATTCTAGCATATTTCCATTCTCCAATCTTTTCTTATATAGAGATGTTTTATAAACAGAAAATATTCTTTATATAATACATATCCTATTTTCTCATTTAACATTATATTTCTCTGATTCCAATTAAATTCAGTAACAATACTTCAACATTGTTATTAAATAATTTTATGAGCTTTTATGTTACTGATGGTCACTTAAGTCTATATTCCAGAATTATAAATATGTGATGAATGTCTTTGGAAACAAATTTTCTTTTTTTTAAAAGAAAAAAACAGCAAAATTTTATTATTCAATAAATTATGGTAAAACTTAAAAGAATATCATGAGTACTAGTTTGAAAGGTGGACTGTCATTGGAATATATCATAGGAGGGTGACTTTTAATGACCATCAAAATTAAACATGAGTATGCCCACTGACTCAACATCATGTGCAAAGCTATTTACTATGGAAGCAAAAGCTGAGATGGAGGGAATATGGTGATTAGATCTAAAACTCATAATATTACATTCGACTTGAGATACAAAGATACAGGAAACAAATTTTCTGTAGTTTGTATTATTTCCTTGGGCTAAATTTCTAGAAGTAAAATTATTAATCAAAGGGATTTATAGCATATTGACGAGCATTTCATAAGTGCAACACACGCCAGGTACTATCCTCAGTCTTCACATGAACTCACTTAATCCTCATGGAATGCTATGAAGCATTACAAATCTCCTTATCTTACAGAGATGGTCAGAGAGGCACACAGAAGGTAAATAAATGGCCAAGACCACATAGCTTAAATTAGACTCCAGGGTCTGTGCTCCAATCTATTTCTGGGGGTAGAAAACAACACACATGCACGCATCCATGCAAGCATGCATGCATGCACAATCACAGACTGTGATAACATTATTAAACATACCCACTAAACTATACCTTGATGTGAAATGAACTATTCCTAAGACCTAGTCCTCAAATTAATTCTGGTGTTTTGTCCATACTTGTACATGTTAATGCCATTCCAACTAAGGTATGAAACAGAATACTATGCCAAGGATTATCTTAACAAATGAAAAGGGCTGGAGAGATGGCTCAAAGGTTAAGCGCACTGGCTGCTCTTGCAGAGGACCCAGGTTTGATTCCCAGCACCCACATGGCGTATCAGAACAGTCCATAACTCCAGTTCCAGGGGATCCAATGTCTTCTACTGTCCTCCTCAGACACATGGGTGCACTTACACACATGCAGGCAATACACTCATATACATAGAATAAAAATAAATAAAATTTTTTTTAAAAAGCAAATGAAGTTGCTGTATTGACCAACCATTCTGAGGATATGAAGGTTTCATTTTGCAAAGCAAGCCAAACTTACATACCTTTGCGTACCCAGTCTCCAGTATGAATATTGATAGTCACGCCCACTAAATTACTACTTCGTTGTCTTTTTTCCCAGAGAAAATCAAGAGCTTTTCTTGCATATTCCTATAATTAAAATACAAAAGCATACTTAAAGAACTTTGTCTTCTTCAAAAAGATAAACATACACACATGCACAAATCAAAAGTCTATAGGATCTTTTAATAATTAGGCAAAATTCCCAAGACAGCTGCTTATAATATAAATTTCCTTAAAATCTTGTCTTGGAGCTGGGTGTGGTGGCGCACGCCTTTACTCCCAGCACTTGGGAGGCAGAGGCAGGCGGATCTCTGTGAGTGATTCTGAGACCAGCCTGGTCTACACAGTGAGTTCCAGGCCAGGGAGACCATTTCAAAAAGAACAACCCCCCGCCAAAAAAAAAAAAAAAAACAAAAACTGAAAAAACTTGTCTTGGCTCTTTTTCAGCCAGTCTAGTTAAGACTGAAAATGCAACTTAGAATAAGAGATCTCACTTGGAGATCATGGGGTCATCTCTTGTATCATGGTCCTATTAATACACATCATTAAATGTACCTGTTAAACAATTCCTATCATTTAAGTGCAAAGTGGAAATGCCCTTAGGTATTCTTATTCAGAAAACAAAGTGAATTTCAAAATTGGTATCTTTGAAACAGTCATTTCAGATCTCACTTTTTAAGTGATATATAATTTTGTTCTTGAAAACATAGAAAATTAACTAGGCTATTACTTATTTGGTAATGCCAAACTTAAAGCCTTATGACGACTTCTTCTTTCATTTATTTTTATCTACTGGATATTAAAGTCAAATGATTTCTTATTAAATTCTTGGCGCTAAGAAACAAATGTTACAAATGGAAATGCAAATGCACATACTGGTGAGAATCTAAATTAATTTCAGGGCAAGACCTATTTAACATTGCAAGAAAAAAACAAGCCCAGTTATTACTTTTTGTAGGTTTGAGATAGAGTGCAAAATCATTTTAATTCTTCATTCAACTGTTTCATGCCAATTATTTTTCAACAGAACAGATTTATATGGTAGAATTTCAGATCTGGAAGGCTTGGTACAGATATGTCCCTATTCCTATTTTTTAAAATATATATATATTTTATTTTTTAGAAGAAGCATTTCATTACAGCTTTAACATACTCAATAACAATTTCCAGAGCAAAGATACATCTCTTTCAAAAGTGGCTATAAAATTTTTAGGTTCACAGTTGAATTAATAGTTATACAATATTGAACTCAGTATAAGCCCTGTGAGACATAAAATTGAATGAGTTTTTAACCTTAAAAAAGATCTCCATTTCATTTTAAAATATACTGTTTCTTACAGAAATACTCATTGTTTTTGCTAATAACACTTAGATGCTGGTGTATGCATAATTTTAAAAAAAAGAGGAAAAACAATCAAAATCAGTCCCAGTGAAATTAAAGATTTTTTTTTTTTTTTAAAACAGGGTCTCCCTGTAGCTCCAGTTGGCCTGGAACTCAATATGTAGACCAGGCTGGCCTTGACCTCACAGAGATTCACCTGCCACTGACTCCCAAGTGAGTGCTGGGATTAAAAGTGTGCGCCACCACACCCAGCTGAAATTAGATTTAACCGAAGTTGAAAACTGAATCATAGGACAACTAAGACTCAGATGTCTATGTACATTAGTCTCTACACATCTTTACAGCTCTAATTTATGCATATAAAATACAAAAGGCATACAATAAAAAAGCAACAGTGATTATACTTGAAAATGGGTTTATGGATAGTTCTAGTTTGCTCTTTGAGGTCTTATTTTCATATTTTCCTAGTTTTTTATATTTATTTTTTATGTTTTAGAAGAAGCATTTCATTACAGCTTTAACATACTCAATAACAGTTTCCAGAGCAAAGATACATCTCATTCAAAAGTGGCTATAAAACTTTTAGGTTCGCTGTTGAACCTAATAACCACATACTTAGAAGAAGCATTTGATTACAACAGTATTGATATATTCAATAACAATTTCCAGAGCTAAGATGCATCTGTTTCAAGACTGGCTGTAAATGTTTAGGTTTACAGTTGAATTAATACAGTTATACAATATTGTACTCAATATAAACCCTATAAGACATAAAATTAAATGAGGTCTTAACCTTTTAAAAAGATCTCTATTTCATTATTAAAATACACAGTTTCATACACAAAACTTCATTTTTAATGCAATTAACACTAAGGTCTTTGCATATGCGTTTCTAATTTCTATATATCTATTACTAGTCATAGTTGGTTACTTTCTGAGCTCCTTGGAATCTGCCCATGGATATAAAGTCATCACGTAGATTTCAATGGTAATATTTTTCACATCTACTAAATATTAAGGAGCAAATTTTTATGCTTTGAAGAATTATATTTTTAAATTTTTTTAAAAATTTAATAACTACATGATTGGAAGAAGCATTTATTACAGCTTTAACGTATTGAGTAACACACTCCAGAGCAATGATACATCTCTTTCAAAAGTGGCTGTAATTTTTAGGTTCACAGTTGAATTAATACCGTTATACAATATTGAACTCAGTAAAAACCCTGCAAGATATAAAATTGAATGAGTTTTAACCCTTCAAAGAAGATCACAATTTCATTTTAAAATATGCTGTTTCCTACACTTTTAATGCTACTAACGCTTAGATGTTTGCACATGTGTTTTTAATCTCTATGTATCTGATGACTACTAGTCACAGTCGGTTACGCTCGAATCCTTAGTACCTGAGTCTTATTCATCTATATACCCACTTCCCTAATGGCACCCTCCCATAGCCTCCCTCCTCCCACATACTGGAGCCCACATACTCTGTCTTCCCTGTTACTGTCCTCTATGTTGTCAACACCCCCAGCCCTTCTCCAGTGCTTGTCTGCTGAATCTAGTCAGCCTATCTAGAGGTCTTTGTTTTAGGAAGATCAGCTGTTCCTCATCTAGCAGCAATCAGTTGTCAGTATTCCCTTAGATAAGATTGGGGTCTGCTGTCCATTTTCCCAGTTCTATGCTGGGTTACTATCTGGGATTCTCATGCGCCACCT
>NW_008360303.1:9370574-9371837 GCF_000622305.1 Nannospalax galili | reverse complement strand
CAGATAAAACAATTTATTTTTACTCTTAAGGTTGTTTCCTCAGGGATAACATGGGCTTGGGAGGAGACCCTGGCTCCTTTCTTTTACCAGTTCCACCTATGTGAAGATGAATCCAAAGTCCTGCTCAACCATGGCTGGCTTCGCTTGGAAACATGGAGGAAATGTTTCCTGTGTTGACCCTCCTCTTTGTAGACTGGACACTGGTTCAGGTCCATCTGGTGGGGTCTCCACAGCCTACTTGCTCAAGAGGACAGTTGACTCGCCACAGTTCCAGGGCATTTTGAGAGATGCTCATAGCCCCCTGGAAATTAGTCAACCTAGGAGGGCAAGGAGCAAAAACTGTCCTTTATGTCCCCCTGACCAAATTAGTATAGGCCTCAAAATATGGCTGTTAAACATCCAAGAAGGTCAGTTCCACCAGTCTGGTACTTTTAATTACCATATGCCATGTAGCTAGAGCCTGGGAAAGACCAAACACTCTCAGATAAACCTTGCCTAGGCATATATTACATTCTTTGATCTGGTTGTATGTATATTTGTCAGTACGTTGTCGGACTAAATGTGGTTCACTCTGGTTGTCTAAAACAAGCTAGGCATTGTTTCTCTCTCACATTGTCTAACCCTTCCACCATGTTTTCCCCAATTAAGGCGCCCCTATTTTTTCGATTTCTCCCTTAATAATACCCTTCTCCTATGGTCCCACTTCTCTTGAGCTCCTTCTTTCCCACTATGGCCTATGGTTCCTTGTATAACCTTGCCCCCGACCCCTTAAAACAACTCCATTATTGTCCATATCTCCCTTGTTAATACCTGTTTTCTACTGTTCTTCTCTTTCAGATTCTTTTCCTTTACTTCCCTGGTTCCTCTTCATTATCCTGGTTCCTGTAGTTATGTTTGGATACATATTCACTTATAAGGATTTATTGCAAGGATCCACATATGAGGGAGAACATATGCTGTTTTTTTCTTCTTCTGGGTCTGTGTTACTTCACTTAGTATAACAGTTTCTAGTTCCATCCATTTACCTGCAAATTTCGTGATTTCATCTTTCTTTACTGCTGAGTAAAATTCTATCAAATAAATGAATCACATTTTCATTATGCACTCGTCAGTTGAGGGACACTTAGGGTGAGTCCATCTATTAGCTATTGTGAAAAGAGCAGCATCAAACAAGGATGTACAAGTGTCTCTGCAACAGGATGAGTTCTTTGGGTATATGCCAAGGAGTGGTATAACTGGGTCAAATGGTAGGTTCATTTTTAG
>NW_008360303.1:9369553-9370497 GCF_000622305.1 Nannospalax galili | reverse complement strand
TGTTTTAATTTGCATTTCCCTAATTACTAGTAATGTTGAACACCTTTTAAAATGCTTCTTAGCCATCTTTATTTCTTCTTTGGAGAACTCTCTGTTCAACTCCTTAGTCCATCTTTTAATTGGGTTACTTCCCTTCTTGATTCTTTGTTTTTTTGAGCTCTTTATATATTCTGGATGATTAAACCTCTGTAAGATGTGTCGCTGGTGAAGATTTTCTCCCATTCTGTGAGTTTTTCTTCACTTCCCTGGTTGCCTCCTTTGATGTACAGAAGCTTTTTAGTTTAATGAGGTCCCATTTGTTGATTCTTGACCTTGTTTCCTGAGCAACTGATGTCCAGTTTATAAAGTACTTTCCTACACCTGTATCTTGTAGGTTTTTGCCAATGTTATCTTCGAACAGTTCCAGAGTTTCAGGCTTTACATTGAGGTCTTTGAGCCATTTGGAATTGACTTTTGTGCAGGGTGAAAGATAGGGGTTTAGTTTCATTCTTCTACAGGTGGAGATCCACTTTTGCCAGCACCATTTGCTGAACATGCTGTCTTTCCTCCAGTGAATATTCTTGGCCCCTTAGTCAAATATAAGGTGGCTGAAACTACATGTATTCATATTTGGGTCTTCAATTTTGTTCCATTAATCTATGGGTTTATTTTTGTGCCAGTATCATGTTTTTATGACTACAGCTCTGTAATACAGCTTAAAATCTGGTACAGTGATACCCCCCAGCATTGCTCTTAGTGCTCAGGGTTGCTTTGGCAATCTGAGGTCTTTTGTGCTTCCATATGAATCTTAGGATGGTTTTTTCAATTCTGTGAAAAATGTCGTGGGGATTTTGATTGGCATTGCGTTGAAATCTATAAATGGCTTTTGGAAGGATGATCATTTTCACAATATCAATTCTTCCATGAGAGGTCCTTCCATCTTCTGATGTCTTCCTCAATCTCTT
>NW_008360303.1:9366996-9369437 GCF_000622305.1 Nannospalax galili | reverse complement strand
TTTTTAAGCTATGGTGAAAAGGAGTGGTTTCCATGTGCTCTTTCTGTGATTGCTTGTTATTGATATATAGAAAGGCTACAGACTTTTGTATAATTTTGTAACCTGCCACTTTACTGAATGTGTTAACCATTTCTAGGAGTTTTTTGGTGGAAATTTTAGCATCTCTTAGATATAGTATATCATCTGCGAAAAGGGATAGTTTGATCACTTCTTTTCCAATTATTATTCCTTTAATTTCCTGCTCTTATCTTACTGCTCTTGCAAGAGTTTCAAGCACTATGTTACGGAGAAGTGGAGATAGTGGACAGCCTTGTCTGGTGCCTGATTTCAATGGGAATGCTTCCAGTTTTTCTCCACTTAGAATGACGTTGGCTGTGGGTTTGTTATATATGGCTTTAATTATGTTGAGGTATGTTCCCTCCAGTCCAATTCTCTCTAGGACTTTGAAGATAAATGCATGTTGAATTTTGTCAAAGACCTCTGCATCTATTGAGATGACCATGTGGTTCTTGTCTTTGAGCCCATTTATTTTATTTATAACGTTTATTGCCTTACATATATTGAACCATCACTGCATCTGTGGGATAAAGCCGACTTGATCATGATGGATGGTCTTTGTGTCTGTATGCGGTTTGCAAGTATCTTGTTGAGAATTTTTGCATCTATGTTAAGGATATGGGTCTGTAGTTTTCTTTTTTGGTTGATCTTTACCTGGCTTTGGTATTAAGAGTGAAGCTGGTTTCATAGAAGGAATTTGGAAGTTCTCCCTCCATTTCTCTTTTTGAATAAATTAAGTAGTATTAGACATAAAGCCTCTTTAAATGTCCAGTAGAATTCTGCTGTAAATCCATCTGGTCCTGGGCTTTTTTTTAGTCAGGAGGTTTTGTATTACTGTTTTGATTTCTTTTTGTGTTACGGCTCTGTTTAAGCTGTTAATTTCTTCTTGATTTAGTTTTGGTGGTTCCCATGCCTTTAGATATGCATCCATTTCTTTTAGGTTTTCGAATTTGGTAGCATATAGGTTTTTAAAGTATTCCCTTATAATGTTCTGTATCTTTCTGGTGTCTGTTGTGATGTTTCCCCTTTCATCTCTGATTTTTTGTTGATTTGGAGGTGCTTTCTTTCTTTCTTTCTTTTGGTTAACTGGGCTAGCAGTCTGTCAATCTTGTTTATCTTTTCAAAGAAGGAGCTCTTGGATTCATTGTATTGTTTTCTTTGTTTTGATTTCATTAATTTCTGTCCAGATTTTTGTTATTTCATCTTGTCTTCTGGGTTTGGGTTTCATTTGTTGTTGCTTTTCAAGTGTCTTGAGTTGCAATGTTGTCATTTATTTGTGTTCTTTCTGATTTTTTAATGTAGGCACTTGGATCTATAAAGTTCCCTCTAAGGACAGCTTTCAGAGTGTCCCAGAGGTTTTGTTGTGTTGTACTGTCCTTTTCATTTAGTTCCAGGAATACTTTTCTTTCTTACTTTCTCTTTTGACCCATTCATCATTCAGGGGTGTGTTGTTTAATCTCCATGTGCTGATGTGGTGACTAGGGCTTCTTCCGGTGTTGATTTTAAGCTTCACTGCATTGTGGTCTGATAGAATGCATGGAATTATTTCAGTCTTTTTGTATTTGTTGAGGTTTGTTTTGTGCCCCAGTATATGGTCGATTTTGGAGAAGGTTCCATGGTGCACTGAATAGAAAGTATGTCCTTTGGTGCCTGGGTGAATACTCAGTAGATGTCTGTTAGGTCCTTTTGATATATGATATTGTATAATTCAGGTATCTCTCTGTTAACTAATGGACAGTGTGGTACTGAAGTCCCCTACTATTAATGAGTTAGCATTAATATGGGTCTTAAAGTCCTGTAGTATTGTTTTTATGAAGTTGGGTGCACCAGAGTTTGGTGAATATATGTTCATGATTGTAATATCTTGTAATATCTTCTTGGTTTATTGTTCCTTGGTCAGAATGAAGTGGCCCTCTTTATCTCTTCTGATTAGTTTTACTTTAAAGTCTATTTTGTCAGATATTACAATTGCAAGGCCTGATTTTTTCTTAGCACCATTCACTTGGTATATTTTTTTTCCATCCTTTCACCTTAAGATAGTGCCTGTCCTTGAAAGTGAGGTGGGTTTCTTACAGACAAGAAAAAGATGGGTTTGATTTCTCAATCCATTCACCTAGTCTGTGTCTTTTGAATGGGGAGTTCAGTCAGTTAATATTTAAAGTTATTAATGAAAGATGTGTACTGAAACCTGTCATTTTTATTTCTGTTCACATTCTTGATATAGCTGCACTTTTCCATAGTTATACCTTCATTGAATTTCTTTCTGCAACCCCTTGGGTTTAGTCCTTTCTTCAGCTCTTTGTATTGATTCCAGAACTCTCTGAACTGCTGGTTTTGTGGACATGAATTCCTTCAGCCTATTTATGTCATGGAAGATTTTTCTT
>NW_008360303.1:9358090-9366822 GCF_000622305.1 Nannospalax galili | reverse complement strand
AGCTTTCAGTATTGTCTCTTTGTTCTGTACGTATAGTGTTTTTACTATGATGTGCCGTGGAGTTTCTTTTCTGGCCCTGTTTGGTGTTCTATATACTTCTTGTATTCGTATGGGCATGTCTTTCTTTAATTTGGAGAAATTTTCTTCTACGGTTCTGTTGAGGATCTGGTCCATGCCATTAATCTTGGTATTCTTCTCCTTCCTGTATGCCTATGATTCATATGTTTGGTCTTTTTATGGTGTCACACAATTCCTGCATATTCCATTCTTGTAATTTCTTAAATTGTTCATAATCTTTGCTTGAGTGGTCCAGTTCGTTCACTTTATCTTCCAGTCCTGATACTCTGTTTTCCATTTTGTTCATGCTGTTGAGGCTTTCTCCTGTTGTTTCTAATTGGCTTACTGAGTGTTTCACTTCCTTCTTCATTTCAGCCTGAGTAGTCTTCAATATTTCTAGCTCTTTTCTGAATCCATTCAGAAGTTCACCCCTATCTTCCTTCAGTTCTTTGATTTCTTTGTGTGTTCTTTAAATTTATGGAATTCTTTTATCATGTTTAAAATTGTTCTTTTGAGTTCCATGTCCTGCATTATCTCTAGGGGGTTCTCATTTTACTCCTCTAGAGGACTATTGGTATTCAGTGGGGATATTATTTTGGTTTTTCATGGTTCGTCGACGCTTCCGGTTCTCTCTCTTGATTTATATTGGAGTGGCCAGAATGCTTTTGTCTTCAGGAGTTCCCACAGAGGCCCATGTCAGATGAGGATCAGATGTTCTCAGGCTTTTTCCTAAGGTCTGGATCCCTCCAGGAAAGATGTTGTCCTCAGGAATTTGGGGATTGGACTGGCCTGGGAGCAGGGCCTAGGAAAGGTGGTGATCTCGGGCAGTTGGTAGCCGTGCCACCCAGAGATGCAAAGGGAGATGGGGGTAGGAAGAGGCTCCAAGGGCTCCTGGGGACTGCAGGGAGGAAATTGGGTGGTCTGGATGCAACGTATCTGGAAGCTGAGAGGTCAGCCTCGCTGTCCAGGAAACAGGCTGGTGGGTTGTGCAGCTCAGGGAAGCAGAGGGAGGTGAGTGCAGGACCAGGCCCAAAGGGCTCTTGGGGAACACTACAAGGAACTGGGTTGGTCTGGATGCAAAGGAATAGGAACCAGTGATGATTCACCTGGTGAGTGGGGTGCCAAGACAAGGAATGGGACAGTACCCAGGCTAGGAGGAGAGACGTGCATGGGAGATGGGAGGGTGAATGAGGCTGGGGAGTCAAGGCGCAGAGGGCACATGGACTTACCCAGGAGAGAGGCTGGTGGGTTGTGCAGGCCCAGGGAAGCAGAGGGAGGTAAGGGCAGAACCAGGCCCATAGGGTTCCTGGGGATGGAACCAGGTTCCTTTGGATGCAAGGGATCAGGAAGCAGTGGTGGTTCTGGGCCAAGGGTTCAGCCCTAGTGTCCAGGAAAAGAGGCTGGCAGGTTGTGCAGCCCAGGGAAGCAGAGGGAGGTGAGGGTGGGACCAGGCCCAGAGGGCTCCTGTGGAGCGCAAGAAGGAACTGGGTTCGTCTGAATACAAGGGATGAGGAAGCAGTGGTGGTTCCAGGGCCAAGAGGTCAGCCCCAGTGTTGAGAGGTCAGCCCTGGTGTCAAGGAAAGAGGCTGGCGGGTTGTGCAGCCCAGGGAAGCAGCCAGATAGTAAATATCTTATGTCATTGAACATGACTGGAGAGATGGCTCAGCAGTTAAGAACAGTGCCTGTTCTTGTGGAAGACTTGGGTTCAAATCCCAGCACCCACATGGCAGCTAACAACTGTCAGTAACTCCAATTCCAGGGGATCCAACGGCCTCTTCTGTCCTCTGTGGGCATCGCACTACACGGGTGCACTTACCTACATGCAGGCAATATACTCATACACATAAAATAAAAATAATAAAATATTAAAAAATAAAAAAGATCAAACTATTAAAAAAAAGTTCTCAAACAACTTAAAAAAAAATGAAACAAGCAGTGGCTGGCATTAAGCCCACAAACTGCAGCTTACCAGCCCTCTGTTACAGTAATGTCTGTAAAACAGCTTAAGTTTTTAAAAATTGTGACTTTTCAATAGGTTTACTCAGAAAAACAAATAGCCCAATAGGAAGAATGTGAGCTTTGAATACACAGACATGGAATCCAATTCCTATTCTACTCATTCACCTGCTAATCAGCCACTCATTCACCTGATGACTAATCATTTTTCTTACCTATAAATGAATCAGTATCTCAGAATTTGTAACCTTTTTTTGCCAATTTTAAATATTTTAAGGCATTGCACTTTTCACTTACAGTGCTTATAAAGTGCAATGTTATTTCCTTTCCTGGCACACATGTTCCTTATTTAAGTATTAAGAATGCCCAGTATTGTAGCAGTTCAACTTTAAAACTGCCACAGAACTTGCTAAATGTGGGTCCTGCAAATAATTTATTGCAGAACAATGCTACACCTCTACTTGGATTGACTCAATCAACCTCTTCCATTGTGAGCCATAGAAAGCACAACAGAGAGAGGAGCTTCCCAATGAGGGAAGCCCCAGGCATTCCTCTCAGCATGCCACCAGCACTGTGGTACAGCTCTGGAATAATGGGGTTGCAGACTTTCTCTAGTTCTTTCTGCTGGTGTTCACATTCTTATTTCTCAGCAGTCTGGTTCTTTTCCAACCAACTGATGATTTCATTATACTTTCCGAGAATCTTCTGTTTTGTCTTCATGACTGATCTTGAAGTTTCCCATCATCAGCTGCTGCTATCATGTTGAATGCATAGAATGCCAGTGAGTTCTTGGATGATATTTTGTCTCTCTGCTTCTCATCTTCAGCTTTGAACTTCTCAGTTTCCTGGACCATGTGCTCAGTATTCTCCTTGCTCAAGTGGCTTTGTCACTGGTGATGGTAATCTTGTTTTCTTTTCCTGCACTCTTATCTACAGCAGAAACACTGAAGATACCACTGGCATCAATACAAAAGTGACTTCAATCTGAGGAACACCTTGGGTGTAAGAGGTATGCCTGAGTTCAAAACTTTCCAAGCAGGCTGTTATCCTTGGCCATAGGTCTTTCATCTTCATATACCTGAATGAGAACACCAAGTTGCTTGTCAGAGTAGGTAGTAAAGGTCTGTGTCTGCTTGGTAGGAATGGTAGTATTGTGCTTAATGAGGACAGTCATGACTCCACCAGCTGTTTCAGTACCAAGGGAAAGAGAAGTGGCATCCAAGAGCACCAAATCTTGAACATTTTCAGACTTGTCTTCAGAGAGAATGGCTGCCTGGACACCTGAACAATGCATTGTGGGGAAATGGGCTAGTAAATACTTCCGTTATTCAGGCTAACTTAAAACCTGCCATAAAGCACAACATCAAATGACGCAAACAGAGGACAGAGTGCCGCACCAATGAAGAGGAGACACACAGCCAAATGAACCAATGAGGATCGGGCAGGGCGGGGGTATAAAAGAAAGCCCTAACGGTGCAATAAACGACCTTGCTGGCGTCTTGCTGATGACTAGTATCTCCCGAGATCTGTGTCACTGATCTCGTGCCTACTCTCCCCTTGCCCCCTGGGACAGAGGTCTAGAGCCACAACAGACAGGAACAAATCATAAGCAACAGCTTCATCAGGGTTAATGCTCTTATTCAGTTCCTTTCCACTGAAGAAGTCTTGTAGAAGCTTCTGAATCTTGGTAATATGGGTGAAACCATCCACCAGGACAATATCATGGATCTGTGAATTTAGTTGGGCATTGTGAAGGGCTTTTTCTACAAGGTCCAGAATGCCACGGAAAAGTCCACATTCAACTCTTCAGATTGAACACAGATAATGGAGTGGAGGTGTAGAAGTCAATTCCCTCATAGAAAGAATCAATCTCAATCCTGGGGGTGAGGGGTGTTGGAGGAGAGAAGATGCTTAGCTAATTCACAAGCAGTGTGAAGAGAACACAGTTCTCTTGTTCTCACTGAAGTCTGTATTATGCTTGTGCTTAAACTCAGCAATGAAATGGTTAACCATCTAGTTGTCAAACTCTTCTTTCCACTCAAGTGGGTGTCTCCAACTGTAGATATGACCGCAAAGATTCCATCCTCAATAGTGAGACTTGATAAATCAAAAGTGCCATTTCCCAAATCAAAAATCAGTACATTTCTATCTACTCCAACCTTCTTGCCTAAGCCATGAGCAATAGCAGCAGCTGCTGGTTCACTGATAATTCTAAGTATACTGAGGCCAGCAATGGTTCCAGCATTTCTGGTTGCCTGCCACTGAGAGTCACTGAAGTAAGTTGGCACTGTGACCATGGCATTGGTAGGCGCCTGCAGTTTCCTCCATCTTTGTTAGAACTATAGAGGACACCTCTTCTGGGTAGAAACTTTTTGTCTCTTCTTTGTATTCTACTTGGACCTTGGGCCCGCTTGCATCAACCCCACCAGGAAAAGCCCATGTTTTACATCAGATTGAACAGCATCATCAAATCTGCATCCGATTAGATGTTTGGCTTGGTGTGGTTCAGTTCCCCTGGTCATTGGCAATTATTTCCACTTTCCCATGTTAGAAGACATCCACACATGAATAGGTGGTGCCAAGATCAATGCCACCTGCAGGTGCCTTAGATAAGCTGGCTTATGTGTAGGTCTGGTTCTGCTGGTGGGGAGATGGCAGAACACCCCAGGAGTCCTCTGCAAAAGCAGCCAGTGCTCTTAACCACTGAGCCACCTCTCCAGGCTCAAGTCTGCAACTCTTAAAAATGTATGTATAATGTTGGGCTTGGTAGCACACATTCTTTTAAGGCAGAGATGGGCTGATTTCTGTGAGTTCTAGGCCAGCCTGGTCTACATATCGAGTTTCAGGCCAGCTGAGGCTACAGGGAGACACTGTCTCAAAACAAAATAAAAACAAAAGGTACACATACCTATATTTTTTGAATGAAATAGTAGCCAATAAAGGTAAATTTTAAGCTTAAAACATTAACCTATCAAACATGATAAATCGGTCCTCAAGACATTTGGACACACAGGCATTCATTCACACCAAGACAGTCATACAGCACAAAGATCACTTTGCTTTATTCGTAGTCAGATCCAATGTCTGTAATGCTGCTGTGCACACCCTAGTTCTGCTCTGTCCATGTGCACCATCTGCCAACTTTTAAAAATATTCATCTAAACATCTTTTAAGATGCGTCACAGCCATCTTTACTTCTTCTTTTGAGAACTCTCTGTTCAGCTCTTTAGCCCATCTTTTAATTGGGTTACTTCCTGCCTTGATTCTGTTTTTTGATTTCATTATATATTCTGGATATTAAACCTCTGTCAGATGTGTCGCTGGTGAAGGTTTTCTCCTATTCTGTGCGTTTTCTCTTCACTTCCCTGGTTGCCTCCTTTGATGTACAGATTTTTAGTTTAACGAGGTCCTATTTGTTGATTCTTGACCTTGTTTCCTGAGCAATAGATGTGTGATTTAGAAAATACTTTCCTACACCTATATCTTGTGGGCTTTTGCCAATGTTTTCTTCTAACAGTTCCAGAGTTTCAGGCTTCACATTGAGGTCTTTGAGCCACTTGGAACTGACTTTCGTGCAAGGTGAAAGATAGGGGTTTAGTTTCATTCTTCTATAGGTGGAGATCCACTTTTGCCAGCACCATTTGCTGAACGTGCATCTGTCCTCCAGTGAATGTTCCTGGCCCCTTTGTCAAATATAAGGTGGCTGAAACTACATGTATTCATATTTGGGTCTTCAATTTTGTTCCATTAATCTATGGGTTTATTTTTGTGCCAGTACCATGTTGTTTTTATGACTACAGCTCTGTAATACAGCTTAAAATCTGGTATAGTGATACCCCCCAGCATTGCTCTTAGTGCCAGGGTTGCTTTGGCTATCCGAGATCTTTTATGCTTCCATATGAATCTTACGATGTTTTTTTCCAATTCCCTGAAAAATGTCATGGGAATTTTGATTGGCATTGCACTGAATTTATAAATGGCTTTTGGTAGGATGGTCATTTTCACAATATTAATTCTTCCAATCCATGAGCATGGGAGGTCCTTCCACCTTCTGATGTCTTCCTCAGTCTCTTTCTTCAAAGAATTAAAATTTTCACTGTAGAGGTCCTTAATGTCTTTGGTCAGGTTTATTCCAAGATATTTTATTTTTTGCAGCTATTGTGAAGGGGAGTGTTTCCACGTGCTCTTTCTTTGATTGCTTGCTATTGGTCTATAGAAAGGCTACAAACTTTTGTAGGTTAATTTTGTAACCTGCAACTTTACTGAATGTGTTAATAATTTCTAGGAGTTGTCTGGTGGAATTTTCAGCATCTCTTAAATATATCATCTGCAAAATGGATAATTTGATCTCTCCTTTTGCAGTTATTGCTCCTTTAATTTCCTGCTCTTGTCTTATTGCTCTTGCAAGAGTTTCAACTGCTATGTTAGAGAGAAGTGGAGATAGTGGACAGCCTTGTCTGGTGCCTGATTTCAATGGGAATGTTTCCAGTTTTTCTCCATTTAGAATGACGTTGGCTGTGGGTTTGTTATATATGGCTTTAATTATGTTGAGGTATGTTCCCTCCAGTCCAATTCCCTCTAGGACTTTGAACATAAACGCATGTTGAATTTTGTCAAAGGCCTTCTCTGCATTTATTGAGATGACTGTGTGTTTCTTGTCTTTGAGCCAATTTATATAATTTATATTATTGAACCATCCCTGCATCTGTGGGATAAAGCTGACTTGATCATAGTGGATGATCTTTTGATGTGTGTCTATATGCAGTTTGCAACTATCTTGTTGAGAATTTTTGCATTTATGTTCATTAAGGATATGGGTCTGTAGTTTTCTTTTTTGGTTGTATCTTTACCTGGCTTTAGTATTAGAGTGATGCTGGCATTGTAGAAGGAATTTGGAAGTTCTCCCTCCATTTCTATCTCTTTGAATAAACTAAGTAGTACTGGATGTAGATCTTCTTTAAATGTCCGATAGAACTCTGCTGTAAATCCATCTGGTGCCGGGCTTTTTTTACTTGGGAGGTTTTGTATTACTGATTCAATTTCTTTTTGTGTTATGGTTCTGTTTAAGCTGTTAATCTCTTCTTGGTTTAGTTCTGGTGGTTCCCATGCCTTTAGATATCTGTCCATTTCTTTTAGGTTTTCATATTTAGTAGCATATAGATTTTTAAAAGTATTCCATTATAATATTCTGTATCTTTCTGGTGTCCTTTGTGATGTTTCCCCTTTCATCCCTGATTTTGTTGATTTGGAGGTGCTCTTTCTTTCTTTTGGTTAACTGGGCTAGTGGTCTGTCAATCTTGTTTATCTTTCCAAAGAACCAGCTCTTGGATTCGTTGATTCTTTGTAGTAATTAAAAGTACCAAATTGGTGGAACTAACCTTCTTGGATGTTTAACAGACATACTTTGAGGCCTATACTAATTTGATCAGAGGGACATAAAGGACAGTTTTTGCTCCTTGCCCTCCTAGATCGGCTAGTTCCAGGGGACTATGAGCATCTCCGAAAAAGTCGGTCACCTGTCCTCTTGATCAAGGAGGCCATGGAGACCCCAGAAGATGGACATGAACCAGTATCCAGTCTACAAAAAGGAGGGTCAATGCAAAGGAAACATTCCCTCCATACTTCCAAACAAAGCCAGCCATGATCGAGCAGGACCTTTGACTTATCTTCACACAGGCGGAACTGGTAAAAGAAAGGAGCCAGGGGCTCCTCCCAAGCCCATGTGTCCCCTGAGGAACAGATCCTCAAACGACTTTAAGAGTAAAAATAAATGGGTTTATCTGGGCCAACTGTATGGCCTTAAACACCCCAAAGGAAAGTACAACCAAAGATTAAAGGGGCCAATATAATTTTTTAAGAGTCCATATGTATACCTAAAGGCTACATTAACAAGCAACACAGCCAGATAGGAGATCTGGCATTCTTTTGAGTTGTTGGCCAGGGTGGCCAAAGGGACTCCCAGATAGTAACCCAGCATAGAACTGGGAAAATAAACAGCAGATCCCAATCTTATCTAAAGGAATATTGACAACTGATTGCTGCTAGATGAGGAACAGCTGACCTTAAAACAAAGACCTCTAGATAGGCTGACTAGATTCACCAGATGGACAGGTAGTGGGGAAAGGCTGCGGGTGCTGACAACACAGCAGACAATAGCAGGGATAACAGTGTATAAGGGCTCTAGTGGGGGGAGGGAGGCTATGGGAGGGTGCCATCTGGGAAGTGGGTGTATAGTTGAATAAGATGGTTTGGGATGTTCTGTGTGATATACACACAGAAAAAAAAATCAATCAACAAATTGGGAAGAATGTATTGTATTTGAGGAGGAAGCATAAAAGTTTACGTCATGTTAAATTAGTAGAGGTGATGAACATTACCACGGAAATCTACCCGATGACTTTATAAACATACACAGGCACCAAGGATACGAGTGCAAACAATTATGACTAGTAATAATCAGATACATACAGATTAGAGACGCACGCACCAACTTCTCAATGTTATGAGCAAAAACAATGAGTCTTTCTGTAAGAAACAGTATATTTTAGAATGAAATGGAGATCTCTTTTGAGAGTTAAAAACTCATTCAATTTTAATGTCTTACAGGGCTTATACTGAGTTCAGTATTGTATAACTGTATTGATTCAACAGTGAACCTAGAAATTTTATAGCCACTTTTGAAAGAGATATATCTTTGCTCTGAAAACAGTTAATGAGTA
>NW_008360303.1:9303074-9357755 GCF_000622305.1 Nannospalax galili | reverse complement strand
ACTTTATATCCATACTCAGGTGCCAAAAATCTGAGTGTAACCGACTGTGACTAGTAATAATCAGATACATAGAGATTAGAGACGCATGTGCAAACATCTAGATGTTAGTAGCATTAAAAATGAGTTTTTCTGTGTGAAAGAGTATATTTTAAAATAAATGAAATGGATATCTTTTTTAAAGGTTAAAACTTCATTTAATTTTATGTCTTCAAGGGTTTATACTGCGTACAATATTGTATAACTGTATTAATTCAACTGTAAACCTAAAAATTTACAGCCAATCTTGAAACAGATGCATCTTAGCTCTGGAAATTGTTATTGAATGTCAATGCTGTTGTCATGAAATGCTTCTTCTAATTATATGATTATTAAATAGATATTTAAAAAATATATTCACCTAAGTTATATGTCTGAAAAGGTGGATACTTATGTAACTCTTGCATTCTAATGACATGCTTAAATAACTAGATTTTTTTTTTTTTTTTTTTTAATGTGAAACAGAGCCAGGCATGGTGGTGTATGCCTTTAATCCCTGGTGGTCTATATAGTGAGTTCCAGCTGGGACTACATAATGAGATCCTGTCTAAAAATTAAAATGAAACGTCCAGACTCCAATCAACTATATGGGGGATATAAGTCTTTTAAATAATGAGTAACATGTGGAACAAACAATTTATACATTAGATTCTATCAAGACCTATATGCCAAAATTTCAGTATGGTTTAGAAAGTTAGTGAAGGTTTCAGAAATACAAATGAAATTTAACAAATAAATAAAACACAAAGTTCCTCATATAGGATATCTGTGATACCAAGGAGTCATCAAATTTATATAACACAGCTATACAATGTTCCAAGAAGAGGAGCTAAAGTTTTACTTTATAGTTTGTTAACAAAAAGCAATTTATAATTAATAAAGTTGCTTCACAATAATATCTATGCTTTGTTTGACAATTAAAGATTACTTAACAAAAGTTAAATAAAAAGCTCATTAAAATTTCAGTAATCCTCCTACTTATAATCCTAATTCTTAGAGAAGGGAAAACAAATATAAAGTTAGCTATTCCCAAAACCCAGGAGATCAAAAACCATGAAAAGCAAACCTCAAATATTGTTGCTCCTGTGAATCGACTTAAAGCAGCAAACTCAAGGATCAAGGTACCTGCACAGGCCGTACAGGTATCTGTCTCAGTTCCAGTCCGGGCTTCTGGTTTTCTGATGCCAAACTTTAAATTAATCTAAACACAATGAGAAGGTTACCATAAGCAACTATCAAGAGATAGATTTCTGATAATCAAGACCATCAAATCATGATAATAATTCATGAAATAACTGAACACTGAGCTCAATCTGATGATCTCTGTGATTTTCAATGAACATCTAGGAAAATATATTCTAAGCACAAATTCTCAAAATTTATAAGTAAGTTCTCATTTAAATTTTTCTTTGATGATATCAAAAGGCAACATCATTAAAAAAAGCAACATCATAACTGTAATTGCTAAAATAATGTAAGAGTAGATTAGCTAAGCTGGGTGTGGTGATGCATGCCTTTAATCCAGTACTCGGGAGGCAGAGGCCTGCAGATAGATGTCTGTGAGTTCAAGGCCAGCATGGTCTACATAGCAAGTTGCAGGTGAGCTGGGGCTACAGGGAGACCCTGTCTCAAAAAGATTAAAAAACAGGGGCTGGAGAGATGGCTCAGTAGTTAAGAACACTGGTTGTTCTTACAGAAGACCTGGGTTTGAATCCCAGCACCCACATGGCAGCTAACAACTGTCTGTAACTCCAGTCCTGGGGGATCTGACAGCCTCTTCTGACATCCATGGGCATTGCATGACATGGGTGCACTTACCTACATGCAGGCAATACATGCATACACATAAAATAAAAATTTTTTAAAAGTTTTAAAAAAAAGTTTAAAAAATAATAGAGTAGATAAGCCTTAAGAGAACATGTGAAAACCAGTACTATTAAATACTTCATAGAGACAAACTTGATTGTAATGACATGTATTTAGAACAGATTAAAATTTTGTTTTAGAGGTGTTAAAAGATTTTCAAAGTTCATTTATTCTTTGACCATTTTATACATGTATATTATACATATGATCACTCTAACCCACCCTCTCTATTCCTCTTTTCCCCCACTAAGTGCCCCCCCCCAATAAAGTCCTCAACACCATCATGTCTGTTTTAAAATTACATTTCTTTATTGTAGGGGGCAAGCACATGCCACATCTTCCATGTAGAGGTCAGAGGACATCTTATGAGAGTCAGTTCTACAGGTGAAACCCTGTAGCTACCTGTAATCAAACTCACACTTGGCAGCAAGAGCCTTTACCTACAGTCATCTCACTAACCCCATCATGTCTTTTTGATGTCTTTTAACCAGTGCTGCCTGTATGAGTGCCATCCATTGAAGTATGGCGCTCACCAGTGGCCATACCACTGAGGACCAGAACCCCTCCACCCAAGCAGCCATCAGCTGATCAGTATTCACTATCTACTATACTGTAGTCATTATGGTAAGATACAAAGAAGCAAATCTTTGCCATCAAGCAGCTTAAAATTCAGTCAGAGAAAACAGGATAGAAATGAAAACAGAGAATAACAGAAGTCACAAATAAGTGCCCCCCTCCCCACCGAAAAGGAACTAACAAAAACGGAAAACTCAGAAAATAATATATCACTGGATTAGGAGTACTTGTGAGTTAAGAATGGTTAAATTCAGGGAGTAGTCAACAGAAAGCAAAACATAAAAAGGAAAAAAATTTAAATTAGCATTTTTTTCCTTAAAAAGGGGAAGGCTTTGAATCACTAAAGTTTTAATATATTGAAACTATTTTTAAGACGTTTGTATACTGCATACAGTAAACAGCCTTTACTATCCCAAGATGTTTGCTACAAAATTATGTAAATGAACTATTTCTTAATACAACTGTTACACTTTCAAAGCAATATGTACCCTGACAATAAGTAGTGTCAAACATATTTCAGTTGTAAAACTAGGGTGCAGTTTTGCACTCAGGAGGCACCACCATTCTGAAGACAGGATATGATATTTGCTTTGGTTTCTGGTTATGAGCCTCCTCTTTCTGACAATGCCCAGCTAGAGACAAAGTACTGGGGAAAGCAGCACTTACTGCTTTAGACATTAGAAACAGGAACTTATTGCTCCTTCCTTTCTTGAATGGCTTAGAATGATCGAGTTTTTGTATTTGGAAGGTACCTGGAACCTGGTTATTCCTGATGTGCATTCCCGCGCATGAAGTAGTTTTGGAAAAGGACATTTTTTGTTTGTTTTTTTCCTCTTTAATTGAAAGGGGAAAGAATTATTTGTATTAAATTTACTATATCCTTTAATTGGAAAATCCTTTAATTTTGTACAATTAAATGGCATTTCTGCAGATATAATCATCTATTCAACTTCAACAATGTGATTTATCTGAGAAGAGAAGCTGGCAAGTTGTTTTTAGCTGACTATGAAGAAATAGCATTACGAAGTGTGGATATGGTTTATATGTGAGTTTTAAAACTGATCATTCCACAACCATTGCACTCAGGAACTCACAGCAGCTGTGGTTTCCTGCACAGGACTGGGTCAGTCCACATTTCATCATGGATAGAGGAGGGGCTCCTGAGGCCTCACTCCTACTCACTCCTCCTGAGGCCTCACTCCTCCTTGAGGGATTCCTGGGAGTTAATGGTTGCTGGGCTAGGGAGTATCATTTTCTTAAGTACCATAGCTACTGATAAGTTTCCCAAGCTCCAGCGAATGACCCCATCACCCATGCTCATGAAATCAACCCTAATTAAACCCAGTAGGTCACAAATAGGAAAAAAAAAAAAAAAAGACATGAAAGTTGGAGGAAAAGTTTCACTTATTTACTGTTGGGAAAAGAAGGGTTTCAGCAAGAGAGGTTAAGAAAGAAGGCAATGGGGGAAGGGGGTAAAAAGGACCAAAGTTCATTATATACATGTGTGAAATTGTCAAAGAGTTTCTAAAAATGACCATTATGGTCAGGGATGGAGCAGTGGTACAGCACCTGCCATACACAGAGGCACCGCAAAGAGGGAAGAGGAGGGAGAAGACCAGGGACACTTACAACAGCATTCCCATCTAGCACATTCTTCTGGCTTAAAACACCAATGATATCTACGAGAAACTGATCACATCATCTTCAAGAACAAAAGTAATTACATAATAAGCATGTATAAGGAAGGATGGGAAGGCATTTCCTTTCTTCTGCAGCCCTCTTCTAAAACAATCATTTTCAAATCTTCTTGCTACTTCAAAGAAGACAATATGTTTCTTTGTTCATCCTAATGCTCACTGTACCTTCTGCTTCAATTCAATGCTTGCCTCTCACATTACAGCAAACACGAAGAAATGACAGAGGGAAGAGGACTCAGCACTTTCCGGGCAAGCATGAGAATTTGAGTTCCAGCCCATTGCTCGCATAAAAATCCAGGTTTTGCTGTGTGCACCTCTAACTCCAGTGCTGGGAGGCAAAATAGGAGGATCCTGAAGCTCATGGGCCAGCCAGTCTAGCTGAATCAGGGAGCTCCAGGTTCAGTGAGAGACTTAGAAAAAAAAAAAATAAGGTCGGAGAGTCATTGAGGAAGTGGCCTCTACATGCATGCACACATACATACATGCACACACACAAAGAAATACTAGATTCCTCAAATTCTAGTACCTCTACTTAAAACTAAGGGCTGGAAAGATGGCTTGGCAGGTAAGAGGTCATGCTGCTCTTGCAGACACCCAAGTTCTGTTCCCAACACCCATGTCAAGTGGCTCACAAACTGCAACTCAAGTTTCAGGATATTCAACACCCTCTTTACCCCTCAGACCTGCCCCCCCCCCCCCCCCCCCCCCCCCGCAACAGACACACATACATATCCACAATTAAAGGTAAAATTTTTAAATGAAACAAAACTAAAATTAGTAAAAGTGAATCCAATCAAATAGATGCAACACATGTACATTAAATGGCTTTGCCTCTAATTTTAATAAACTAAGGGAAAAATAATCAAACAAATATAACTATACTAACAAGACAATAAATTCTCTTTTAAATAACTGCAATTTCCCCTCATGTTACTGACAGAAAACTGCTACTCTACAGTGTTGGAATCAGGACAACAGCACAGGGACACTTCTGGGACACTAAGGGAGTCTAAAAGTATCTTTTTGGCAGCAATTCTGTAATGTAAAGTCTTAGAAAGCATTCCTTACTCTGACTTATTTCTCTTAGTAATTCATCTGAAAGAAAAAAAAAATGTGTAAAAAGAAAGATAGAAATGATCTCACGTCTATTTAAAATACCAAAACTGGGGCTGTGAAGACTGACTCAGTCACTGAAGTGCTTGCCATGCAAGCTGAGAGACCTTACTTGGAATTCCAGAACCCATGTAAAAAGCTGGGGTTGGTGGCACACTCCTGTAACCCCACTGGTAAGGCACAGACAGGGGGATCCTTGAGCTCACTATTTGGCCAACCAAGCTAATCAATAAGCTCCCGGCTCAGTGAGAGATCCTGTCTCCACCTTTAGATGGAGAGCCATCCAAGGAAAGATACCTGCTATCTACCTTGGATTTCCACAAGCATGCATACTCACATGCATGCTAACAAGTATACACAACACACATGCATGCACACACACACACAAACACACACACACACACACACACAAACTCACACACACACACACACAACACACACACATACGAAGAAAAAAATACCAAAACTGGAAATTAAAGCAATAAGAAGGTTAATTCATCTTTCATCATAGAAAAAGAGCTGGTCATGAAGTTATTGAGTCAATCAACAGACATGACCTCTAGTTTGAAAAGCACCAGCCTGTATCATGTGGACTGTCTACTGCATCAACAATGACTTCTTAATGAAGAAAACTCTGCTTGACTTACATTAGCAGAGAAGTTATGCCAGGTGATAGCGATGGTAGGCATTAGTGCATGCAATGAGAGCATGCAATGAAAAAAAAGCCCCAGGGGTTTTGTGGGACTACTACAGACTACTCTGGCTGAAAGGGAAAAGTAGTTACTCTGGGATAATGAGAATGAAAAACACTAGAAAGTCTACTGCCCACCTACGAGGATTTCTGAGTGTTAAGGACACTCAATTCAACAGGGAGAAGGTGAAGCTTTTGAAAGCAATTCAATAAAAATTGTGTTTTAGTAAATACAAATTTCCCAAGAGTTCTGAATAATAAACCTCAGAGAAAAGAGTAACTGCAGTAAGATGTTTACGTAACTTAGTAATAAAATTACATTGGCTTTGATAACGTAGCAGCACAAAGAAAGGTAGTCAAAGAGACAGACCATATAATGGGTCAGGTACCTGACCTGGACATGCAGAGGAGAAAGATGGTGTCAATAAAGGATGAAGTCAGAAGAAAGCTCATTCCACTTCAGTGGCTTCCTTCCCCTTTGCTTCAAATATAAAATATTCTTGGAGGAAAAAACAATAGCAAAAGTCCCTCAACTGACTCTGCCGTCAAGTCAACTTAATTACCAACACAGAAAGAATCCCCAAGTAAGTGATCCTCTGCACACACTGCTCTGTAGCTTTCTTCCCCATTAGCTGTCACACCTCATCCTGCAAGGATGTTCGCACAAACACTTCCTCTTTCTGAAGAGTCTTTCTTATGGATTTAAGGACACTGCCCACTGTATGGGGCTTGCTGCCTGAGTCTCTGAGGATACCTTCCTCTTCACTAGGTCTACTTCCTCCTCCTCCTCTCCACAGAGAGTGACACCTTCCTACTCTCATAGCTTCAACTACAACTTCAGCACTAAGTCTGGCCCACGTTGTAGTCTAGCATCTGTTTCTCCCTTTTGCAAAAGAATCTAATCTGTTACACAGAGGCAGAGTAAAGCGTAAACTAATCTAATTCTCATGTCACTCAAACGTAAGTTAAGTGAAATGTCACTATAAATTTGTTGTCATCTTTGAAGCATCTATTCCAGGCTCATGCAGGTGAGGAACAATACCACCTCTGATTACAGAAATTTATTTTGTAAAATGGCAAAGGAAGTATAGAAGACAGTCATACTTTTCCACAGTGACTTACTCTTGGATAGGGCAGGCCACTGGTGGTGTTGAAAGCTGGTAGGAGTCTGTAACCCAGCTGCTTTGCCATTTGGAGCAGTTCATCATTGTACCACTGCATATATTCACCTTTTTCTTTCAGCATGATTGCCAGCGAGTGTCCACCCAAAAGACCCCTAGGATCACAGAGATAAAACATTTACTCATAATTTAAAGATGCTTGCAAGTTACTACCTAGAAAGGTGTGGGCATTTTGTTACCAACAACTTGCAAATATAAGGAAAGGCTACAGATGAATTTAATGATTTTTTTACTGGCTACTCATTTGGTGACTATTATAATTACATAGTCAACATATTAAGAAAACTAGGGGCTGGAAAGATAGTTCAGTGGGTAAAGGTGCTTGGATAGTTCAGTGGGTAAAGGTGCTTGCCACCAAGGCTGAGGCCCTGAGTTCAAACTCCAGAACCCACATGGCAGTAGAGAACTGACTCCAACAAGTTGTCCTCTGACCTCCATCCACATTATGGGCAACCCCCTGCCACATACATCCCAAACACAGTATCAGTCAATCAAGCAAAAATATTTTAAGACATTATTCATTCTGCTCTTATAAAGTTCTTGGCATTCTTAATTCTCTTAAATTTTCTTAAAGCAGAGAACAGCCTAGGTTATCACATTTATTTTTAACAAATTACATAAATATTTTGAAAAAAACTTTAAAATTATATCACTATGAAATCCTTAACTCTGTATAACATTTAAAAATTAAACATTAAACACCTTTATTCTTAAATGTAATCGATTACATCTCTGAGAAGCTATGCTCCCACCACTTATATTTAACTGAAGAGTAGCTCACTTTGTCTGACAAAGGAATTATGATCCAGTAACACAAAAGTTATTAAACATAAAACTTTACTAGCACTAAGGGCCGGGTGTAGTGATGCACTTGTGAGGCAGAGGCAGGCGGATCTCTGTGAGTTCAAGTCCATCCTGGTCTACACAGTGAGTTCCAGGTCAGCCAGGGCTACAGGGAGAGACCCTGTCTCCAACCCCTGACCCCCTCCCCCCAAAAAAATAAACAAAAGTAAAACAAAAACATTTATTAACACTAAAATGAACTAATCTCATAAATTCTTATTTTTAATCTCAAGGGTTCTTCTGTGATTTGACTGGGAAGCAATCCTACAAATTCAGTTTCATTTGGTTTCTCTGCAGAGATGCCTGGCTTATATTTGTCAATAAAAGATAATGAAAATTTATGATGTAACTAACATGTGTTCAACGTATAATTCCTTTCTCCATAGGGATTACCTTAGGTTTGAGTCTATTTCTAAAGACTGCTGCTGCCTGTTACTGATAAGGCAAGGTCATCTCCACAGCCTCTGCATTTCACAACAACCTAAGTTTTATCTCTTTTGGGGGGATGTGTGTTGAGACAGGGTTTCACTCTACTTCAGACTGGCATGGAATTTACTCTGTGGCTAGGTTAGCCTCAAACTTCTAACAGTTCTCTGGCTATGGCCTTCTGAGTGCTGGAATTATAAGCATGGGGCATCAAGCCTGGCTTCCAAATTTTATCTTTTAAGCATTAGAAACATCACTACTTTCAAGAAATAATCAGCCCTAAGCTTCTCTATCATTAACATTATTGCTTGAGTGTTGTATACTTACCCAAGAACTCTGATGTTTGTTTCAAAGACTGATACGACTACATCATTATCTAAATTAACATCTCTTAAAACTTTTCTCACAGCATCTTCAAATTCTTTAGTTTTATTTAATACCTAGAAGAGAATTACACAAAATTATTTTCTAACAAATCAAGGAAAAAATATACTCAGAATGAGATACCAAAATCAACATAGTATAGAGATTCAGAAAAGTAACGCATACAAAATAATATTTCCTCTAAGTTTATTATTAAAATATGATAATGTCTAAATTGACAAAGCTAAGTGCTAATGAGAAAGCAGTCTAATGTAGTTTTTTAGACATGCTGAAGTATCTTCAGGACTTTAAAATGCTCATCAGAGGAATTAATACTAGTTCATTTTTTATTATTTTTTAATTTTATGTGTATGAGTGTATTGTCTACATGTGTGTAAGTGCACCTGTGTCAAGCAGTGCCTGCAGAGGCCAGAAGAGAGTGTCAGATTCCCTGGAACTGGAGTTACAGATGGTTGTTAGCAGCCATGCAGGTGCTGGAAATTGAACCCGGGTCCTCTGCAAGAGTAGCCAGTGCTCTTAACTGCCAATCCATCTCTCCAGCCCTAATACTGGTTTCTTAATAGAGGTTGGAATCTCTAAGTCCCAAATCTGAAATCCTAAATGCTTCAAAATCCAAAACTTTTAAGTTTTGAATGTCTTGTTGTACCTGTTCAAAATGTTACAGATTTTTAAGTATTCAGATTGTTGGATTAAGAATGTTCAGCCTGTAAAGCTTATGGCATATTCTAAGATACAAACAACAAAACTAATACTTCTAGTCCCAAGCAATTCAGATGAAAGATTCTTCTTCATACTAGATAGATAGATGACAGGCAGATGGGATATACAGAAGTTCTTCTTTTTGTACTTTTATTTCTTCAAATTCTTCTGTTTTATTCAAATACTACACATATACTATTCAAATACACACACACACACGTGTATGTATATATTGCCCGTGACCTAGAGCTAGAGCTACACAAGGTAGCTCCTGGGATCTGGTTTCTAAGTCAGAGCAAAGCAACCATTGTGTTCACTAAGTACCATCGTAGAAACTGCTTACTCTCTCGGCCTGTAATATGGCTCAGTGGGTAAAGGGAGCTGCCACCAAAATCTGGCAGTGACCTGGGTTCTATCACCATGTGGCATAAGGAGTCCATATGGCAGAAGGAGAGAACCAACTCCTCAAGTTGTCCTCTGACCTCCGCAAGCATACATGCCTACACACATTCAATAAATAAAAATGTAATAAAAACAAAAAAGTAAAAAAGAAATTGCAAACTCTCAGAAGGAAGTACTTTTTTTCAACTGACTGATCACAAGTCAGATAACTGCTACCTTTCCCCCATGGATGTCCCATTTGCAAAGGAATTAGTGCAACATTATGGTCAAGAACAGGTCCTGATTTGAGTTCTGGTTCTCTCACTCACAACATGTGCAATTAAAGTTACTTCCATCTCTGAGCATGCTCCTTCATCTATAAAGGAAGAAATATCTACTCCATAAGGCTGTTTCCTTAAAGGAGACCATAAATGTAAAAGTGCTTTCTGCAGGGTGTCTGACTTAACTGCTTAGTATCAAGTGCTTAATACCACTGCCATTTATTGCCATGCAAGTCTAGACTCGTGACTCAGTTGAAACCTCTGTGGGCTCTTGGAAGAAGCTCCATTAAAGGGCGTCACTGTCTCTACAAGGGTTGTTTTGATTTTTCTGTCTAAATTAAGGCCACATGATTAGAAATCATTTAGAAACAGGAAGTATTAAAAGAAGTTTTCCTTTTTAAAATCTTTTTATTTGATAATATGTTGTTTCTGAAACTTGACCTGGTACTTTCACTAAAAACCCTAATTTAAGTATAAAATATTCCCTAAGATTATGTGTCCAAAATTCAAGTAAAATTAGGGCAAACATCAATCCAGGAGAAGCCTGATTTTGAAATGGTTTTTCTCCTCAGCCTCAAAATGCATGTAGACTGTACAACAAATGCAGAAGCATATGCTCTTTGGTCACTTGTGGAGTGAGACACACGTTCTCTCTCTATTGGCCAGACACTTTAATACCACCTTTTTAACTTTCTCTTCAGTCTAGCTACTGACAATTCTGCCTCCCTGAACTGAGCTGCTTTTCTCTAACCAACCAACCAACCAACCAACCAACCAACCAACCAACCAACCAAAAATCATATCAAATACCATTTGCTTCAAAAAAGGAAAAAGTTATCTTTTCCCATAATTAGCTAGAAAAATTATTTCTAATAGACTCATCATTTTATGAGTTTCTTTTATTGGTAATATTAATTCTTTGAGAATTTCATACAGTGCATTTTGATCACCCCCACTCCATTTTGTGAGTTTCTTAAGTTCCTAACTGGTAACAAAAGGTGAGGCCAGGTCTCATCCTTTCCCCCATTATCTTTAATCAGTTTCAATAATTTTTCCTTTTATTGATTTCATGGTAATGCTGATTTAAGGGAACAATGTTTTAGTGTTTAACTTTGTGACAATCAATTGAAACTAGATACCTGGTATTTTGAGTAGTTTAAATCTAAAAATGAAAACTATGACAAGAGAAATTGTACTTCACAGATTATGTATAATGACCAAAATAAAAATGGTAGGGTTCTGTACACTGCTACAAATATCATGTCCTGTCAGTGTTTTCAAACTGCTGAATCACAAGATGGAAAAAGAATCACAATTTAACTAGAATTACTAATACTTGCACTGACAAAACATAACATCCTTTCTAAATGCAGGAAAAACTTCCAAAGCACTTTAATTTTCTCCAATTCTTCTGTATAAAACCAAAAGCAAAATATTTAGGATAATGATAAAAATTTGAGATGAATTTGCCTACTTCCAATGCTATGATGATATGTAAAACTAAACATTTTATAAAGTATTTGTTTATTGTGTGTGTATGTATGAGTAAGTGTACATGTCACAATGCACATGTGGAGGTCAGAGAACAACTTGTAGGAGTCTGTCCTTTCTTTCCACCATGTGAAACCTGGGGATTGAACTCAGGTCATCAGGCTTGACATCAAGCACCTTTACCTGCTGGGCCATCTCACTGGCTCCTAAGGTATTATATATTAAATGTTTGTCATATTTTCTTGATCTTTATTCCTGACTTCCTTTGATATTGGCTTCAACAAGGAGGCATAACTTATCTGATTTTGAATTAAAGATTAGAAGAATATAGTCAGTTGGGACCAGAGGTGATCTTCCTAAACTGCTTTTAGGGTTGAGAATTTTTGTTCCAAATTAAAAATGCACCAGTGGAAAATATATAAGAACTACTTTGAAAACTCTGCAACTCAAAAGACTGTCCTGTTTTTATTTTTAAATATTAATCAGCACTTGGGATATTAAATTAAAGTAGAAGAATTATACCTTAAGGAAAACCCGTAAACAAGCCATATTCGAGGCAAAACACTACTTAAGCAAGTATTTAGAAATCAGTGTTCAGAATTTAGTCTTTCCCCTCTGCCATCATAAACAACTTCAAACTAAACTAATTAATATGATTTTTACATTAAATGGGTTGAAAAGGACAGCCCAAAAGTCATCAATTGGTGCCAAAAAAAATCTCTGGTGGGAAGAATAATTTTTGCTTCTGTACACAGCATAAAAAGATTGGAATTTAACAATTTTAGTATTTTTGTGGCATACTATCATGGAACAAGAAGAGTAACAGTATTTTTCCAAAATTATCTTCTTCTAACAGCTCCGATCTCCTATACAAAGAGAGAGAACACCTTTCTAGAATGTTATCAAGTAAGCTGACATCGCTATAAATTGTGCCTCCATTATTCTACAGGATTCTATTTGAAATTCATTTGACATAATCAACTCAATAATGTTCAAGGTTTATTCAGAAGCAATGATTTGAACACCTTAAATTCTTACAAGCTTCTATCTCACACCTAATATGTTGATTACATTTATAATACTTAAGTGTGAAATTTGTAAAACAATTCCAAGAAAAATGGAACTTACCACAAGAGTGTCCAAAGAATCAATCAGTGTTAGGGAAAATCTAAGAAATAAGTATAATTAAGACACAAAACATTAGAATTTGAAATATTTTATCACAGATGTATAAGCAAAATTATCTACATCCTATTGACTTGTAGTTTCTATTAAGTAGTATGTGCACTTATAGTGCAACGTGATCTATAAAACAATGAAACAATCTGAAAAGCTAACATCCTAGCCTATGTATTTTTGAAGGTATGTAGAAACTTCATTAGCTCTTTTAAAAGTAAATGAAAATATTAAAGCTCAATGCCAAAGGTCCAAACCCAAGCAACACAAATAAATATTTTAAATATTTATTTTTATCTTTTGTGTATGAGTGTTTTGCCTGCATGTATATATGTGTGCCATGTGCATGCAGTGCCCACAGAGGTCAGAAGAGGATGCTGGATCCCCTGGAACTGGAGTTATGAATGGTTGTTAGCCACCATGTAGGTGCTGGGAACCAAATCCAGGTCCTCTGCAAGAGTAACCAGTGCTCTTAACTGCAGAGCCATCTCTCCAGTCCCACACAAATTGATCAAAATATATTACATATATACATGCACATATATATGTAGTTATAATGTGCTAATAACTTCATATGTATTTTTTAAATTACACTGAAGTTGTCGGGTGTGGTGGCACACACCTTTAGTCCCAGTACTTGGGAGGCAGAGGCAGGAGGATCTCTGTGAGTTCAAGGCCAGCCTGGTCTACGAAGTGAGTTCCAGGCCAGCTGGGGCTACAAGGAGACCCTGTCTCAAAAAGACCAAAAAGGAAAGAAAAAAAATTACAACAAAGTTTTATATATATAAAATTATATCCAGCTTAATAAGTTAACTTTTCTCAGATCTAAGAGATAAATTACTTTTTCAAAACAAAAAAACAATAGGAAAGAATAAAGGATCTCAATGTAATACTTAAGATAGTCTTCTCTTTCTTTTTTTAAGGCAATCATTAAAATTTGGTCAACTAAGGCCATAGAGATTGTTCAGTAAGTAAAGGTACTTGCCACCAAGTCTTGCAACTTAAGTTCAAGTCCCAGAACTCAACATGGCAGAAGGAGAGAACCAACTCTTGCAAGTTGTCCTCTGACCTCCATACACATGCTATGGTACACGTGCACACGTGTACATACATAGTAAATAAATAAATGGGAAAATAATGTTTTTAAAAGCTGGCTAACTCCCAGAAACATGACTGCAAATTTTCTCTATCAAGTCTGACTTTGTAAGTTTGAAAGGCCATGACAGACCTTATAATACTCACTTTCCCAAGGCATCATCTACATCACCCCGGCTTGGTTCTTGGCCCCTGACACGACCTCTACAGGTTAAAGGCATGAGTTCATCAGCTGGGTAAGCATGTTCCTGCAAAGAAAACTCTGGTAAGTCACTAAAGAAAGTGAGAGAAATATGTATCATTTAGAGAGTACGATCTTTCACAGTTTAGAAAAAAATAAATATCAGAGCCAAGCATGGTGGTACACACCTTTAATTCCAGCACTTGGGAGGCAGAGGTAGGCAGATCTCTGAGTTCAAGGCCAGCCTAGTCTACATAGTGAGTTCCAGGCCAGCTGGGACTACAAAGAGACCCTATCTCAAAAATAATAAATAAATAAATAAATAGTCAAAAGGTAGACTATATAATTTATAGAAAATTTAAAAATTTAATTTGAAATGTTATATATACCAAATAATATAAAAATTTCTTTCAAAAACTGACACTCTAACTTCCCCTCTTCTAATCTTATTACTCCCAGAGATGACTGCTATTTAAACCAGCATTTAGCCTTCCAGATTTGTTCATATATATTTTAATACATTCAAATACATGTACACGTATAATTTTAAAACATTTTTTTGACTCTCACTATATACAGGTGTACACAAGCCCAGACTGGCCTGGAACCCACAAGTCTCGTGCCTTAGCCTTCTGAGCACTGGAGTTACAAGCAACTGTTCTGCCCAGTTAGGAGCTAGGACTTGAACAAAACTCAGGTCAAATTAATGATCTTAATGAATAGAGTCCTTTCTCCTAGTAATGGATAATGATGAGGATAGTCCAGGTTCTCAGATTCCTGTGTGTGAACACAGGGCCTCAGGCATATTAGATATTAGGTAAGTACTCTACCACTGACCTACATCCAGAAATTTTATTTACAAATAGGTGCTTATACCATCTGTACACACTGATCTAGAGTTTATTTTACTTAGTACACAGGTGTATCAGAATATTTTAGAAATACTCTATTCTAACAAAAACAAAATAATATCGTATTTATTGAATACATAATTTCTAATATCTGTTCTATACATGAAAATGATTATTTCAACAACCTCTGAAGGAGATTCAATTGTCTTTATTTCACAGAGAAGAAAACTAGAGCCCAGGAAAATCAAGTAAGCCTAGGTCATGCAGCTAATAAAGGATGAATCCAGAATTCAGAGCTGCCTGGTAACCTGACTGCAGAGCCCATACTCTTAAAGGGGACCTGCTCCTCATAGGCTACACAGTATGGATAAGCTTATTTATTCCTGTACTTGTGAATATTAAAAAACAAATCATCATCTACTTACACATATGCCTTTCATACATATGCTATTATTTCTATAGTCTATTAAAAACAGTCCTCAGGCAATAATGACCTTCGCATAGTTACTACCAAACAAGGAATCAATTCACAATCTATTATACTCTAACATTTGAAATGATGGATGTTCTGTATTTTGCCAATTACCTGGGGGGGGGGGGTGCCTCAACTTCCAGCATTAATAATAATATACATCTTTTATATCAGCCATTACTATTACTTTAAAAAACGTCTGCTTATGCCTTTTGCCTACTTTCTTAATGGTTACTTTTATGACCCAAAGAGATGTAACAAACATTATTTGTTATATATAGTAAATAATTTTAGCCTTTCTTTGCTTAGCTTTTAATTTTTGTTTACTTTAAATATGTAGTGACATATGTTCATTTCTTCATTTACAGTTTCTGGATTTTAGGTATCCTGCACAAAGCTACTCTGAGCTTTTAAAAAACACTACTCTCAACTTTTTTTTCCTATTTTTCTTTACATTTAAGTGTTTTCTCTTTTGCAATTTATCTGTTTCTAATGTGAAATAGGGACATAATTTTATTTGTTCCCCCATGATAGCCAATTTTCTAAATTCTATTTTTAAAAGAATTGATCCTTTCCCAATTGCATAAAACATTGGCTTTCTTAGTTCAAAACAGTCTAAACATTTTTTTCTGTAGTCTCTATACTGTACAGACCTATGTGCCTATTCTACTCTAAAATTATCCTAATTATTCAAACTTTATAATATGGTTTCTTACATTTATGTTTTGGGACGGTTTTAAAATTTCTCCCAAATGTTACTGCAATTCTAATTGAAGAACCCAATTTAGGAAGAACTGGTAACTTTAATACTCATTTTCCCAATTAGGAATATAGTATACCACTGTATCAATTCAAATCCTCTTTCATAAATTCAGTCTCTTTTATAGGTCCCAAATCCTTCTTCATAGTCATTAATAGATGCATTAAAGTTTGGAATACTGGGATTTATTTAAAGAATGGCTATGAGAGTTCACTTCCAGTCTATATGGTGACAAAGCACAGAAAATATATTTTTCCACACATACTATGAACACAATGAAATACTAAATATTGTTACATAATTAACATGCTCATTATGATCAGAGATCAAACACACTGCTTCTTGCAAAGTTCACTAGGGATTGATAGGAGTGTTCGTGCCCAAGTTCTTCAAGTCACACTCAGAGAGCAAGTGTGTGGTTGTGTTGCCTTGCTTGTCACCAGTGATAATTATCCTACACTGACAGCTTACAAAATGAATAACCAAAGAAGAAAATTAGCGGGGACAGGAGAAAAAGGAAAAATAAAGGCACATATGTCCTAAGTGAAATTTGAAGTGTTTATAAAAGTTAAGAAACGGCTGCCCCTCAGGATGTTTTTGCCATCACTGAGAGACTCTAGGCATGGAGACATCAGAGCGCCAAGCTATTGATGGAAATTAAGAAAGTGGTTGTGACACAGAGCTAAAGATATCATAGAGGACGTGATTCTGCAAAGGAAATTTCAGATACATTTCATGACACTGAAGGAGCAGAGCATAAGATGTTTGGTGTTTATCCAAACTTAGAAAGATGCATTAAGAAAAAAAAAAAAAAAAAAAGGAAAATGGCAGTTCACCAAATACTGGGATTAAAAAAAAAAAAAGAATGATAGCTCACTGACTGCTCTTGCAGAGGACTGGGGTTCAATTCCCACACCCACATGGCAGCTAACAACTGCAACTCCAGTTCCAGGGGATCCGACATCCCCTTCTGACCTCCTTGGGCACTGCATGACACAGGTGCACTTACACACATGCAGGCAATATTCATGTAAAAAAAAAAAAGGATTAAGAAAATTTTCATGAATCCATAAAATGATGTTTGTTGCTGGGTATGGTGGCACACACCTTTAGGAGGTACCCAGGAGGCAGAGGCAGGCAGATCTCTGTGAGATCAAGGCCAGCCTAGTCTACACAGAGAGTTCCAGGCCAGCTGGGGCTATAGAAAGACCCTATCTCAAAGACAGCCCCCAACAAAAGTGATACTTGTTCCAGGACCTCAGTAAGCTTTACTTTTTAGCACTTTTAATATTTTTAAATTAAGCATACTAAATACTAGTTTTGCTATTTTTTTCATTTTCTCTTTAACCATGAGTTTTGGGGGTTTTTTTTTAATGTGTATAAACGTATCACTTGCATGTGTGTAAGTGCACGGGTGTCACGCAATACCTGCGGAGGTCAGAGAGGGAGTCACATCACCTGGAACTGGAATTACAGATGGTCATTAACCACCATGTGGGTGCTGGGAATTGAACCTGGGTCCTCTGCAAGAGTAGTTAGCGAGTCAGTGTTCTCAATCACTGAGCCATCTCTCCAGCCCCCCATGAGAGTTTTGACAGAGACTGCATTTATTGTTCCTGGACTCTAGTTTTCTTCTGCTTACATACTATGACTTTGAAGTCTAGATAACTGACCTGAGTGAGAGGCAGTAGGAGACCTGGACACAAATTTGGGAATATTTTTGTTGAACTGTAAGAATTAAGAAATAGCCAGGCATGGTGGCACACACCTTTAATCCAAGCATTAAGGAGGCAGAGGTGGGTGGATCTCTGTGAGATAGAGGCCAGCCTGGTCTATATAGAAAGTTCCAGGTCAGCCAGAGCTACACAGTGAGGTCCTGTCTCAAAAAACCCAAAAGCGGGGGTGGGGGTAGGGGGAGAATTATGAAACAGAGGCTGGAGAGATGGCTCGGCAGTTAAGAGCCCAGCAGCTGCTCTTGCAGAGGACCCACGTTTGGTTCCTAGCACCCACAAGGCAGTTTCTGTAACTCTAGTTCCAAGGGATCTGATGCCCTCTTCTGGCTTCCACAGGCATTATAGGCACATGGTGTGTTTACATACATACAGGCAAAACACTTGTAAAGTAAAAAGTAAAAATAATTTTTTGGCCAGGCGTGGTGGTGCATGCCTGTAATCCCTGAACTTGAGAGGCAGAGGCAGGTAGATCTCTGTGAGTTCAAGGCCAGCCTGGTCTACATAGTGAGTTCCAGGACAGCTGGGGCTACAGGGAGACCCCGTCTCAAAAAAGACCAAAAAAAAAATTTTTTTTTAAGAGAAATAGAGACAATTGAATGATAAAAACAAGTCACATACAATGTACGAAAGATGATTAGTGTTGGAAACTTCCAGACCAATATGCAGTGAGAGCAGAAAGACTGAAAAACCATGTCTTCACGTTTCTGAAGGAAAGAAAGCCTGTCTGTCTAAAGCACTACAGGTTGTCCAATTGTTCTTCAAGAGTGAGCAAGGAAAGAGACAACCTAAGACCAGATGAATAATATATGACACTCTGAAAAACAGGTAACAAACTACCTGAGGAAATTGGACAACCAAGATGGGGGGGGGGGGGAGAGAAAGAAAAAAAACTCAGGAGAGAACAGAAAAACGATGTAGATGAACTCCCCTTGAGTGAAATTTTGGCACTAACTACTCTGGGAATTGGTCCCAGAACAGAATGCAAATGTTATAAACCTCCAAAAAAATCTTTGTCAAAATTCTCAGTTTTAGTCAGATGTGATGGCATATGCCTTTAATCACAGCAGGAAGGACGCAAAAGCAAAGAGATTTCTGTGAGATCAAGGCCAGCCTGGTCTACATGGAGAGTTTCAGGCCAGCCAGGGCTACATAGTGAGTGAGACCCCATCTCAAAACTCAGAACATTTAATAACTATCACTCAGGAAGGAAACTCAGGTGATAAAAAGGTCTTGCAGAAATTAGGTAGAGCATGTGCCTAGCTTAGCAAAGGAGAAAAAGTAAGTTAAAACACAACCTAGCATCATTTTTACATACTTGAGTGAATGGTTGTAGTCGTCAATGCTGTTTGTATTTTTCAACTACTTTAAAAGTTTTAGGGTTTTCCTCTAACCCCAAAACTTTTAGAAAAACTCAATGCTCCATTGTCCATCTTCTGAGATGATTCTAGGCAACAAATGTTTTTACAAAATTAGAATCTACATACAGTCACCAAATTTTGAATTTCATGCTATACCTTTTAATTTTAATAATACACATTTCCAGCATAAACTCATAATTACTCTTTTATATGTCAATCTCAATAGAAATGATTTTCTAGAATTCATATAATTTTATTGCTTTATTGTTTCTTATTTAATAATGTAAGTAACGGACTGGAGAGATGGCTCAGCGGTTAAGAACACTGGCTTTTCTTGCAGAAGACCTGGGTTCGAATCCCAGCACCCACATGGCAGCTAACTGTCCATTTCCAGTTCCAGGGGACCTGACAGACTCTTCTGTCCTCCGCGGGCATTGCATGACATGAGTGTACTTACCTACATGCAGGCAATACACACATACACATAAAAATAATAAATATTTTTTTTAATGTTTAAAAAAATAATGTAAGTAACAAAAGTAAAGAAAAGTAAAAATGTTCAAAGTTGCTGATGTATTTTGAAAGTTACTCTGTAAAAGGCCCAAGTGTTAATTAGGTTGTAAAAAAATTCCTTTCTATTTTAAACTACTTAGAAACTTCATACTACTATTTTTAGAGTTTTGTAAAACAGACATACAAACGCTTTCATTTTAAATTAAATATGAATCCAAGCTCCAAGTTAAATATGGAAATTCAAACCCTGAACCTATCTAGATAATAAAGCTATTCAAGCAAATACATAGCAGAATCAACAAAGTAGCTGTGAGCTAAGGTGTACAAATACTTGATGTTCTTTGTTTCAAGATTAAGGATAAAAATAAAACCACAGTGTTTCATCGGGTTAACCACAAAGCAAACTACAGAGAGTTTGCATAAGGCCAGAGCGATGCATACGTGGCAAATAAACAGCTGCAGAGGACTTCAAACATCCTTGCTATCTAAAGTACAGTAATATCTCTTCTTCACAATGTGTTGCCAGAAGAGGGGGGGAACAATCATGCTGACACAACCCAGAGTCATGAAAACATTTAATAACTATCACTCAGAACATTTAATAACTATCACTCAGAAAGGAAACTCAGGTGATAAAAAGGTCTTGCAGAAATTAGGTAGAGCATGTGCCTAGCTTAGCAAAGGAGAAAAAGTAAGTTAAAACACAACCTAGCAGATTCTGCACACCAGACTTGAATTTTACTCAGGCTCTGAGGTGACAAACTCTTGTATAAAATTGTTACATAAAAATACCATCAAAATGAACCTTTTAGTTACACTTAATCTATAACTAAGTAAAGGGAAAAGATTTTATTTTACTAAAAATAACAATTAAAATAATTATAGTATTGAAAATGCACTTACTTTTAAAATTAATAATCCAAAAATGCCATAGACATTTTAATGTTTTATTCAACTATCTTACTGTTAAGTACTTTCCTCCTAGAGGCAAGTAGGGTATACCTTCATAAAATGAAATCTAAATGACAGTAAATCATCTATCATACACCGACAACAAATGCTAGCTGCTAACTGAACTTCACTTCCCATTCTGAATTTTCCTACTCTCTATTATCCATTATTTATATTCATTTATCCAACTATTTTTACATGTTAAAAAATCCACTTATACAAATTATTATTAGACTGATAGCTTACACTGAACATTTATTACTCTTTTAAGAACCTTACCTTATGAATTGTTTCTCAGCACTGATGGTAGCCAAAAAATGAGATGTCTCACATGACTAAATTAATCACTATCACAAAAAGTGTCCGGGTATTTTAAGTTTGTACCCAAAGTTTGATGGGAACAAAAGTATTTAAGCTTTTCAATACATCTTAGTCAATTTGGTTTTGGTCAACCAATAAAACTAATAAAGTAGTGTTATATGAAATAACAAGTGATATTATGCCAAATAGTCTTACTTTTAATAATTTTTAAATAAAAATATTTTAACAACAGATGCCAAAAATTATCTCATGAAATTCAATACTCTTTCATAAAAACTCTCAGCACACCAAGAATACAAAGCAATTAAACCTGACAAGTAAGGAAAGGCCTACCTCTGCCTCAACAGTCCTAGCCACTGTCTAAGGCAAGAAGAAGTAAAATTAGAAAGGAAGAAGTCAGCTCTCTTTGTTTAGAGGTAACATGCCTGACAATACCAAAAACCCTAAGGAGTCTACAAAAAAGAAGACTAGAAACAGCAATGAGTTTAGCTAGGACACAGGACAAAAGGTCACAGGAAATTTTACTTCCTGTAACAATTAACAAAGTATATACAAAGAGCTATATATATTGAAAACTACAAACATTGCCAAGACATTAAACAGAGTCTAAATAAATGGACAGTAACACAATTTTCATGGATTAAAGACTTAATATTAAGAAACTAATTCTCTACAAAAACCAGGTGTGAGGGCACACACCTGTAACCCCAGACCTTGGGAGGGAGAGAAAAGAGAATCAGAAGTTCAAAAACATCTTTGGCCACAAAGTAAGTTCAAGACCCTGTTTCAAAAACAACAAAAAAAATTATCTCCAAACTGATCTATAGATTTAATATAACCCCAAACACAAGCTGGTGGCTTTTAAAAATAGAAATCAACAACAGGACTTTAAAATGTATATGGAAATGCAAAGAATCTGAAACAGCAAAAACAATTTTGAAAAAGACAGGCAAAGCTGACAGATTTACATTGTTGAGCTAAGAAGTCATCACAAGATTACAATAATCAGAACACTGTGATGTTTGTGTAAGGGTACTTATGAGCAACAAAACAAAATACAAAGCCTAGAAAGAGACCCGTCTGTCTGTCTATCTGAGGTTAAGCTATTTGTTTTTACACAAATGTCAAAGTGAGTAGGAACAGGATATTCATTTCAACAAATGGTGCTGTAGTAACTATATTCAGTTCATATAGGAGAAAAATATAAGTCAACCTTTATCTCATAATATACAAAATTTAATTCAGAATGAGTCATAAAGCTAAGTAAACAAACTAGAATTATAAAGACATCTACAAGAAGAAATGGAAAGCTTTGTGATCTTGAACTAGTTAAGCACTTTTTAGGTAAAATATAAAAGCATGAATTGGGCTGGAGGGATGGCTCAGCAGTTAAGAGTTCTAGTTGCTCTTGCAGATGACTTGGGTTCAATTCCCAGCACCCACATGGCGGCTAAGAACTGTCTGCCTAATGGGTGAGTTTCAAGGCGATGAGGACGCTATCTCAAAGGAGGTGGATAGTATTTCTGAGGATGACACCCAAGGTGTACATAAGGATTTCATATAGGTGATTGCATTAAATATAAATGGTATAATTACCAAAGCCTCAGAACTGTGAAAATAAGCACCTTTCAGATATAAAGGTATACGCAGAGAAAAAGGAGGGGAAAAGATATTTCATTCTAATACTAATTAACACAAAGATCATGCTTAAAAAATGTAGGGTTGGGACGAGAGAGAGGACTCAGCAGTTATTAGCACAGACTGGTCTTACAGAGGACCTAGTTTGGTTGCAGGCACCCACATGGCGGCTAAGAACTGTCTGTAACTCCAGTTCCAGGGGAATCCAATGCCTTCTGACATCGATGGGCACTGCATGACATGGGTACACTTGCACACATGCAGGCAATACACTCAAAATAAAAACAAATATTTTTTAAAAAGCATGAATCACAAAAAAGATAAATTGGATTTGTTCATTTTTTAAAGCATTTCTGCTTCAAATATCGTTATAAAAATTGAAATTCAAAGTACAGACTGAGAGAAAATATCTACAAAACATGTGATAAAGCCCCTATATCTAGACTATATAATTTCACAACTCAGCAATAATAGGACCAATGACTTGATTTTTTAAAAGAATTTCAACAGATGCTTCATCCAAAAAGATACATAAATAGCAAATAAGCACACATAAGATTTCCAGCAGCATTAGTCACCAGGAGAAATGAAATTAAAGCCACAGTGAAACCAGCACTACACACCTACTAGAAACGCTAAAATTAAAAGGACTGGGTAGTAACTGAAGCCCATGCACGGCTAGGAAGGAGCGACAGTGCTACAACCATGTTAGGAAAGCCTGGCAGTTTACTCTAAGGTGAAACTCATGCTTACCATATGACCTACTGACTATACATCCCCCCCAGCAAATACTTCTTAAATATTGTTATATACTATTCTTTTTGATAAATAAATGATTAAAAAAAAACAATCAATCAGTGATGGAGAAGATGATGTACTAGAGAAAGATGTACAACACTGTGAATACTCAATGCCACAGAACAGTATTCCAAAAAAATGACTACAATAAAACATTTTAAATTATTTTGCTAAATATATATATTTATTTATTAATATATATTGTATATTTTGCTAAATAAATTTTAAAAGGGGAAGAAAAGCATTATTAAGGAAATGTACATAACTTTGGAAATCACATTTAAAAACAGCTCTTCTTGCATTAAATAATAAAGACTAATCAGCTGGGTGTGATGGTACACAGCTGCAGTCGTAGCACTTCAAAGGATAACGCAGGAGGATCACAGGTTGGAGGCCAGCCTAGGCTACACAGGGAGTTTAAGACCATTCTGGCCATGTAGAGAGGCTCTATTTCAAAACAAACAAAAAGATTAATTTATATTTCTTTCAGAAAATCAATCTTAAAGTGATTACAATATTAAGAGGATTCTACTAGTTAAAGGAAATTGTGCTTTTCAACTCTAAGACTATTTGTAATATTCAGGGCTCTACAAAAATATACTTTTTGCTAGTAACAGTATGACTGCTCATAGTAGTCAGGAAAAACACTGGGAGAGAAAAATATCATAGAGCTCAGATCCCCTAAAGTCCTGCATTTGGATGGCCCCAAATATATACTACTTTGTCATCTACTTAAGTTTGCAAACTCAATTCAGCACAGCTATCCAAAAACCTGTGAGTAGGAGCCCTAGAGTGAGGATGGTCTAGGGCTAAATAAGATTACACAAAAACTACCAAAATTAACATCAAATTTCATGTGATTTGGGGAAAAGAGAAAGCCATCTGTGCAACTAATTCACTGAGAATAAACCAGTCTGAAGGGGGCTAGAGATTTGTCAAACAACCATTATAATGTTAATAGCTATGCAATACATGCTAAAAATCAGAAAAGCTCTCAGTATACCCCAAGGGTTGTGAGTTGTGGTAATCTACCTAGAGCTGGCAAGACATTTTTCCTAAGAAACCGAATGCAGAGCACATTTCATTAACAGATAGAAAAATAAGCTTCAGGGCACATGCCAGAACAGGGAAGGATGGGTGAGCTTTAAGGAGTCACTGTTCAATCTGGGAACACATTTAAAGTGAAAATCTAAATGAATTTTTGGAGGGAAATTTCCTTCTTTCTTTTTGCTTGTTTTGTTTGACCCAGGGTCTTGCTATGTAGTCTTGCCTGGCCCAAAGCTTGCCATATAGACTAAGCTAGCCTGGAACTTGGGGTGATCCTCCTCCCTCTGTCTTACGAGTGCTGAGATTATAAATGTTTGACACTATACCTGGCTTAGCGGGGAAATTTTTGTCTCAGGTAAAGACTATATAATAATGATGAGTCCTAATTATCAGCAACAGTTAATAGTTGTAGAAGTAGTTAACTCAGTCCTATCTGCCACATACGAGCTCTACCTAGCAATCTGTAAAATGGAGACAATGCTTTGCCTATACAACACTGGGAGGCAGGCAAAGGACAGTCTCCATTTTATACAGATGAGGAAACAAGCTCCAGGAGATGAGGTAACCTTCCCTGTATAACCCAGCTGGTAGGTACAGGAGATCCTCTTCCAAGTCCACAGTTCTTGCTCCTAATTACTTTATATCGCCTATCTTTAGAAAATGTCCCCACCCCCCAAATCAGGAAGGTTAAAGGAACTGCTCCAGCTATAGGCTAAACTGGACAGCAACATTACAAACACCCAGTGAGAAACAGGGACAGTTCTTAACATTTATTAAAAGTTTACTATGTACCAGGCACTTATATTTTAGCATAGACAACTGATTTAATAAAATTTATAGATCCTGAAATTATCCATAAGCTTGTATTTTAGAGGTAGTTTATTATATTTTTTTCTTTCAGTTTAAAAGGCAAAGAAATATCAAAGTAATGAAGTAAAAAATATTTCATTTTCACAAGAAATCAATTTAGTTCTTTCAAAAAATATTTAATAACCATTTATGTCCTAAGCACAGGACATATAAAAGTTGACTTTATTAAAAATTGGAAAAAGGGGTGGAGAGATGGCTCAGTCATTAAGAGCACTGACTGCTCTTGCAGAGGACCCCGGTTCAATTTCCAGTACCCATATGGTGGCCAACAACCACCCATAATTCCAGCTCCAGGGGATCCAACACCCTCTTCTGACCTCCATGGGCACTGTACAACATGGGTATACTGACACATGTAGGTCACGCAAACACATAAATAAAAATAATAAAAATAAAATATTTTTTAAAACATTGAAAATAGGGGCTGGAGAGACAGTTGGTTACGAGCACTGGCTGCTCTTGCAGAGGACTTGGGTTCAGTTCCCAGCACCCACAGGGCAGTTAAGAGCTGTCCATAACTACTGTTCCAGGGGATCCTGTGCCCTCTTCTGGCCGCTGTAGGCACTGCACAAATGAGGTGCATCAGCATAGACCTAGGCAAAATATTCACAGATGTAAAATGAAAATTAAAAAATTCTTAATTGAAATTAAAAAAAGGGTCTCTATTTGCAACAATCTTACAGTCTACAATACCACTTTGCAACTATCCCCATCTCACATTGTTAAGACTTTGCTCAAAAGAGTTAACTTATCAGTTCAGGGTCTAAGAAATAAACAGCCAAGGCAGGATTTGAAATCAAAGTCATCTAGCCCTAAAACCTAGATACTTCAGATCCCTCACTTAAATCTTGTATGTACTTGGTTGTAGCAGTTATCTAGTTAGGTCACATTAGGAACTGGGCCAGAAAATCCTGTGAGGGCTGCCCTCAGTACCCGCTCTACCACAAACTCCACTAAGTATATTCTACACCAGGGAGAAATGTATTGATAAAACTTTCTACTATTTACCTAAAAGGGGTAAAATATTAAAGATACCATGCTTTACAAAGAGAGGCTCCTAGGGACTAGAGATGGCTCAGTCAATGCTCTGCAAACATGAAGACGTGAGTACAGATCACAAGAACTCATGTAAAAAGCCAGGCATGATAGTGCACACCTCCAGCACTAGGGAGGCAGAGACAGGAGGACCCTGGGCTTGCTTGCCAGATTGTCTATAGACACATCAGTGAGCTCCAGGTTCAGTGAGATACCCTGTCTCAAAAACTAAGGTGAACAGTGACTGTGCAAGATACCCAACACCAGCCTCTATCCTTCACACACACACACACACACACACACACACACACACACACACAAAATAAATTTAAAATAAAGGCTCCTATTTATAGCAAGACGTAGTAAATTCATCTAGCTGTTTACTACTTTACTCAACTTTGGAACCACCTGTATGCACAGGCAACAATTTGGGAATCTTTCAGGGATCCACATCACTATCTCTATACCATTAGCCTGGCCTTGGTTAAGTTAGGCTTCCCCAAACAGAATTAATCAGGGAAACATGATTTTGAAAGAAATACTAAAAGAATAGCTAAGGTCACCTTGAGTAGTAAGTTTAAAGCTGTGTTTTCAATATGTTTATGTCTAAAACTTCACCACTATCATATTCTAAAAACACTGAATGCCTTTACCAAATAATAATGAAAGGTTGCAAGGGCTATCGGACACAAAACGTGTTTAAAAACAAAAAAATGCATAAAGTTAGGTGTTTATAAATAAGACTAATGATACTGATATATGAAGACATACTTGCCCTAAATAAATGAAAATAGATGCACAGAATTAGCAGAAAAAAATTTAAAGCAGAATTAAACTGAGTTCTCTGTCAAACTTTTGTTAACTGTATTTTATGGGCTGTAATCACACAAAAAAAAATCTACTGGTATATTTTATAATGTAAACCCAGTTAGAAGAAATTCTTAGCAGAATTTGATTAAATGCTTTACAAAAATCACACACATTTACAAGCAAAACTTTCTTTTGAACTGTTAAAACTTGCTGTTTCATCTACTATTTTCTGCAACACATCTCTATAACTTTGCACTTCAAATAGTGGCAACTGCTATTTTATCTTAAGGCAGCTCTAGGGCATTTAAAAACAATCTGATCAGGAGGCAAAACGCAAAGTACATTCAACTCAGAGTCTACAAGAATTTAATTTGGACAGAGGCTATGTGATAATTTATCTCTTATAAGCAATGGTTTGTTCATAGTTTATAAAATAAAATTACAGTGTTTCTTAAGAGAATTCCCTTAAAGCCAATGATAGCATCCTTTTCAGTTCTATCTATTACAGTATTCAATGAGTGGCCACTGGTGCCTAAGTAAACTGCTTAATACAAAGTTTCATAATCTAATTTCAATTTACTCTTACCTGTTCTATAAACTGATTGCCTAAGAATCATGGCTAGGAATACTCTATTAGCTTATGTTTGACCTGCTTTTCAAAAGCTTTCTTTAAACATATATGCTAGTAATTCATGTTCCCTGTTAACTGTGCAGCCAGCTCCTCTAAGCAGTACATACAAATGCACTCCGTACTTACCATATAGTTGCCGTAAGCATGATCAAACATTTCCAGGACCTGATTCCTAAGTGTGAAAAACAGAAATGAAGACAAGTTATGAGTGTTCTATTTTTTGTGCTTCAAAAACAAGTCTTCTTCATAAAAGCCTACCAAAAAAAAAAAAATTTAGCTAGATGCTATACAACAGAGCGAGCAGCCAAGCTTTCACCACCTCACCACAAGGAGCTGGACCAAACATTTACTAGTCCTAGTAACTTGCATAAACTCCTATTTGTTTCCTAAGAAAACTACTGAATGATACATGCTATGATAGCAGAGAAAGAACAAGAACCCTGAAAAGCAGCATACAGCTCTCAGCAGAATGATTTAACCCATCTGTCCTGAAGTGAAATACTGCTGGACAGCTCCCAAAGACATGTATTGGGTTGAGCCATCTATTGCTCATCCTATATATTTTACTAAAGAGGGGGAGGGCAGGCAGGTATGCATACTAATATGAAATAACATTTTCTCAAGCCTCTGCCTTTCCCATTAAACTGAATAAAACACTAAGGCCTGGTTTAAGTACATATTTTGTTCGACTCATTTTAAAAAGATATTTTATGATGCACTGTGTTCTCTTAAAAAAAAAATCAAAAAACAGAATTCACTTTAAAAACAAAAATTTTAAAGTTCAAAAGGAGACAACCTAGTGTTCAGGAGGCTGAGGCTAGAAGATCATAGCCTGGGCAGAGGGAGAAAGGAGAAAATGACAGGACGCAGAGGAGGGAGAGGAGAGAGACTGTGTGTTTGGGCTAACCTGTTTCTCTAAACCTCCACCACAGCTGTTTAAAATGAAGATTTCTGGGGTTGGAGAGATGGCTCAGCAGTTAAGACACTGGCTACTCTTGCAGAGACCTAGGTTCAATTCCCAGCACCCACATGATGGCTAACAATCATCTGTAACTCCAGTTCCAGGGCAATTTGATGCCCTCTTCTGACCTCTGTGGGCACTGCACAACACGAGTGCACTTACACACATGTAGGCAATACACTCATACACATAAAACAAAAAATTTAAAAAGTTGAAGATTTCTGATGCCCAAGATTCATTAAGCCAAACACTCTCATGACCCAGGCCCTGAGTGCTCAGAAAAACTACAAAAGTTAACATTAGAGACAGACAGGACCAAATCTAATAATTAGCAAAGAAAAACAGCTAGACAATCTTTAACAAACTCTTCTCTTCCCAGAGATCCAATTACTAAAATCAAGAATTGCAAAAGTGTTAAATAAATTACTGGTTATATTTATTTTGTTTCCTATTATGCCACAGTTATCATTTTTGGAATTTAAACAATGAATGATGAAATGCCAATAATAATACAGCTAGCAGATACAGAAGACTTCACTTCCAGAACCTGGCTATATTGACCAGCAAAATCAAATACACTTAAAAATGGGACTAAGTCCTGACAACTTTTTATAACACCTAACTATTAAAAACAAGTTCTTGAGCCAGAAGATGGTTCAGTGAGTAAAAGTGCTTACCTCTGAGCCTGACTTGCTCAGTCATTCTGCACTTATATTTGTAAGAAAGCAGCTAACTCGTACAGTCTCTGGGACCTACATGGTATTAGGAGAGAACTGACTTCAGCAAGTCTCACTCTGACCTCCACACAAAAATGACATCATGTAGCCATGTACTCATGCATACATATACACACATATGAATGTAATAGTGAAAAAAAGGGAATCCAGATCTTACTACCACTACTTCAAAGCATTGATTTTATTTAAGTTTATACACACACGCGCGCGCACACACACACACACAGATGACAGAACAAGGGAATCTCAGAAAATTGTGTATCTTAAAGAATCTCTCCAGACATTCATCGTCCTGCAGATGATAAAGATCTCTCAAAATAGCCTAAGAAAAACCACTCCACCAAACATACTAGGAGGTTTAAAAGTCCCTTTACGCACTAATATCAAAATGGAATGTAGAAAGCTTCCTTCCCTGAAACAGAATACAAGATTAATATCTAAAAGGGAAACTTCCTGTAACTGGTAATGCTAGTGCCTCCAAGTGCATCTCAGAGTTGAGATGCTAACTCAACTCTGAGAAACTGAATCTTCAGAAGTATAGGTAAATCGTGACTGCATGCAAGGAGGATACACAATTTCCCAATCCTTGCATTTATGCAACACATGATCAGCAAAGTTTTCAATATATACTTTAAAGTAGAAATATTTTTTAATATTTTATTATTTTTATGTGTATGTGTGTATTGCCCGCATGTAGGTAAATGCACCCCTGTCATGCCATGCCCTTGGAAAACAAAAGAGACTGTCGGATCCCCTGAAACTGGAGTTACGGAAGGTTGTTAGCTGCCATGTGGGTGCTGGGATTTGAACCTGGGTCTTCTGCAAGAACAATCAGTGTTCTAACCGCTGAGCCATCTCTCCAGCCCCCAGAGTAGAAATATTTAATACCCTGATGCTTTCTTACAAATATAAGTGCAGAATGACATATTGACTGTATAAAACAAAAAAGTTTCTATAGGTTTTACATCTAAACAGTTTTAAAAAATATATCGGAAGTCGGATCCTCAGTTTAAAATACTTTGTTTTGTTTTTCATTTTATATAAGGATGCTTGCTGCTAGATAGTGTCCTCTAGACATGACAGGGAACCCACACCCATGAAATCTAAAACATATGGCTGACTAAACAAGATTTGCATAACAACACTAGTTGACATGCTAATGTGGATTGGTGAAATTTCACACACACACCTAGAAGAAGAGCTATAGACAATCAATGGCAGCTGAAAGAGGGACAATCAGTTTTCTCTAGGGACAAGTCACTCCCTGATGTCATATGGTCAGTCCTAAACACATGTACATATTAGCAACACTAAACAGACTCAGTAGGTTGTACGTGCGTCCGTGCGTGTGTGTGTGTGTGTGTGTGTGTGTGTGTGTGAAACAATAACAATTAAAGAGGTCACAAATTGGAGGGGGGGAGGGTAGAAATGATGTAAATACAGTACTCATGTATGAAATTATCAAAAAAATTATACATTTAAATTATAAAAGAAAATTTCTGTAAGTCAGTTTTTACTAAAGTCACGCCTCTCAATATCTATAACTGGTGTTCTACTTACTGCTAACTAAAAACAATAACAAAATCTGCTACCTTAAAAACAAAAACAACATTATTCCACAGACGGTAAAAACTACATATGATCAGGTATATAACTAAAAGCAATTGAGCAACTAACTGCTCAGTTGGTAACAATTACCGTGTGTGTGTGCACATGTTTATGCACAGGCTAAAGATTGGTGACAGGTATTCTCCTCAATCCCTCTGCATCTTATTTTTTGAGACAGAGTATCTCACGGAGTCTGGATATCACCATGTCAGCTAGACTGGCTGGCCAATGAGTTCCATGGATCCACCTGTCTCTGTTTCACCAGCTCCCATGCCCAGCTTCTACTGAGTGCTGGGGATCCCAACTCAGGTCCTCATATTTGCATGGCAGGCACTTACCAACCGAGCCATCTCTCTGGCCCACAACTCCAGTTTGTATTATCTGTTTGGTTGGGGGATATAAAAATGGCAGTATATTTTCTGCTTTTTACCCTAAATTATTATTTGAACTTTAAAAAATTATACAGGTAAACCTAATGAATCATAATTCAGTTCTGTGAAAAGTTTCAGTGGGAAAAGCAGTCACGGAGCTGTCAGTTTGTGGTTACAGCTCTAGACTTCTACTCCACCAATACTCTAGTGTGGGATGAGCTAAATTAATAAGCCCAAATAATCACAGTTTCACTTCTGCAAATGAACTCAGTCAAGATTTGAGCAGAAATCTCAAGTCAATTTGAACTTTTCCAGTTAAAATTAGTTCTGGTCAAAAATTATAACTGGTTTTCACATAAAAATTTTCAGTAAGAGAAAAAGTCAGGTAAAATACTTGCAGTCCATAAGAGACTTAATACTTCTTTTCCACATCTTAAGGAAGTACAGGACAGTACAGAGTATGAGCTATGATATCAGACAGATCTGGGTAAATCTGGCTCCACCTATTATTACCAGCTCTGAGGCTCTGAACAAGTTAACCTTGAATCTCAATTTCTTCATTTGCAAAATGGAGATACCATCCACCTCATGACAAAATAAGGATGACAAGTAACATCATAGTGGAATAGTCATTAAAATGCTCACCACGTTTCACATTAAATTCATAAAGAAAAATGTAAGATGTTAGAAGAGTTCACCAGCAATTTTGTTTTTTGGGGTTTTTTTTTTTGGTTTGTTTTTTTAAATAAGAGAATTTTTTTAATTTTAATTATTTTTATTTTATGTGTATGCGTGTATTGCCTGCACGTAGATAAGTGCACCCATGTCGTGCAATGCCTGCGGAATTCAGAAGATGCTGTCGGATCCCCTGGACTGGAGTTACAGACAGTTGTTAACTGCCATGTGGGTGCTGGGATTCAAATGCGGGGTCTTCTGCAAGAACAATCAGTGTTCTTAACCGTTGAACCATATCTCCAGCCCCGAGCAATTTTGTTTTGATAGCTGACAGTTTCTTGTTTTTCATTAACCCTTATTGATTTTTTTATTCCAAAATTAATATAAGATTCTTGCTACGATTTAAATAAAGAGGCATATATTAGAATCTGATGGCTTTACTCCCTTTCATGTTAACACTATGAGATAACTAAATTACCTTTCTACTTTTTTCCTGAGTCTAGGCATTTTTTTTCTTTAAAAAAATGGAAAACTGTTTATATATTATTTTACAACGGTGCTTTTAAAAATGTTTTTTGAGCAGGGTGTGGTGGTGCACGCCTTTAATCCCAGCACTCGGGAAGCAGATGCAAGCGGATCTCTGTGAGTTCGAGGCCAGCCTGGTCTCCATTAGTGAATCCAGGCCAGCTGAGGCTACAGGGAAACCTTGTCTCAAAAGGACTAAAAAAAAAAAAGAAAGAAAAAAGATGTTTTTTGGTCTTGGGAACAGATCCTGGATAGTCTTCTAGACTAATGTACGAACATGACCCTCTAATACAGATGTACTATATTCAATTATTTCCCTCCAAAGAACAGCTATGTTCTTTCAAAATAAACCCTGTTATATACCTATTTCTAATAGTGCTTTTATTTCTGTAGGGTAGATCCCTAGGGACTCAAATGATGAATCAAAGAACGTGCACAACTTAAATTTTAGGAGACGGTGTAGGTTAAACCAATTTGCATTTCCAAGCTGCCTCTCCCCGGCCCCTCCCCGCCCCCAAACCAACCTTAACAGGGCTGCATCCTGGGGGCTCTATGCTTACCAAACAGCCAGGCAAAAACCCACCTAGCTCATTCTTTTAATCGACATCTCTCACAGTTACAAGGTTAACTTTTCGTGTTAACTGACTTTTTGCATTTCCTCTCTGACTTTAACTGTTCATGCTTTTGCCTATTTTCCTCTTGATTCTCTGCTTCTTTTCTTATTTACCGGTATCACTTCCCATACCTCAGAATTACTGACTGAATTAAATACTACAAACAAAACAGGTTTGCAACACTTTCTAGGCTCATGAAACTCATCTAAGTAGGGACACTTGATGAGGGCCATCAAACGGTCTGCTCCACTCTGAAACGCTGTGCAAGAAAACACTGCAAGGAAATGGTAAAATTTGAAAAGTTTAAGTTCTTATGAACGCCCGCTTTCCTTTAACAGGTGGAAACACCATTCCTTAACTAACATGAGATCAGCAACATTTTCCCAGCTGGGAGCTCCCTTGGAGAGAACGCGGCCGGGTGGCATCCCAGGACACTGTTCCACCGCCCTCCGCCAGCCCCCTCGGGCGCACCAGCGCTGACACATACAGCTGGCCCCGCGGAGCAGTACCAATCCCGGGGAGACGCTTGACGGCCCGCGAGGTCACGCCGCGCGAGCCGCCCCCACCCTCCGGGACCCGGGCCACCGCACCGAGGTCTTCGGGCGGCAGCGGCGACCGAGAGAGGCCACTGCACGCCGGGGACGCGATGACAGGCACCTCGGCGCCGCCAGCCTCTCCCGGAGCCCACCCGGCTGCCACGCACCCTTACCCGAGCTTCTGCTTCTCCTCCCTGCTCATGGGCGCGGCTACCGCCCGGCACACCGACGTGGCCGACACCAGGCAGAGCGCAGCGGTCGCGGCCACGAAGCTCCATGGCGCTCGCTGGGGGACCCGGCACCCAAAGCCCCGGCCGCCGGCTTCGCTCATGGCCCCGCGGTTCCGCGCACGCGCAGCTGCTACACCCGCTCGGTGGGCCACATTGCCGACCGCCGGCGGCGAGGAGGCTGCGAGCCGTGTCGAGGGCGGGCTGTGGAATGAGGCGGACGGCCACCGGCGCCGAAATGTTTGCCGAAGCAACCGAGTCGGTCCCCAGCGCCAGCGCTGCCACCGCCCTCCGCCCTCCGCGGCCCGGAGCGCCTCCCCCAACTTTCCGGTGTCGTAGTCTAGGAAACCGCCTCCCCAACGCTGCTTCCGGGTAGGGCCGAGGTGGGTGAGCCCCAGGGCCAATGGGAACAGCCTCCGAGAGGGGCTGGCCGCAGCTACAGGACAGGGCATTGGCCAGGAGAAAGGGGACGTGGACAAAAGGCGGGACTGGGCAGAGAGTAGTCCCTTCGACCCACCTCCGACCCCCGGAGTTGCCACCTGGGGACTACCAGTCCCAGCGTGCACCGCTTCCTCCAGCCTTCAACCCCACGCGCAGGCTCCTAGCTAAATTTCGGCCCAGAGTGGCGCGCTGCGTTCTGGGACTTGTAGTCCTCTGAGGGCCATGCAGGTTTCCAGCTTTCTACACCGCCTGCAGCCAGCCCTCGTTGGTGGGCTGCCGAGTTCGATGAACTGGTTAACTATTCACCCCTCTCTTTTGCAGATGTTTTCGCGAGGGCTGGCGGATGAGACTTGCTGTCTCTGGGTCGGTACTGTATGCCTTGGGGAACAGTGTTAGAATAACCCTCTGCCCTCGGGGAAATGATAGAATACAAACAACAAAATGAGTGGAGCCTTTGACAGAATTATACTGAGGGTTTTACTTTCATTAACTCGTACATTTTTCTCTTCTAATATGTAAGTCTCACCGCCTTCGTTTTTGCGCATGAAGAAACCGAGGATTAGGGAAGTTAGCAAACCACCACGCTACTGGATTACATACCAGCCAGCCTCTGATTCAGAAGCCTCGGCAGCTAACCCCTGAGCAGGACCACAGAAATGAAGAGGACACTTGGGGCATAATTGACGATAGTTATCTTAAGAGCTCATGGAAGGAGAGAGTGTGCGATGCAAAAGTAAAAACATGTTTTAAAAGTTTAGTGAAGATTAGACCTTGCAATGAGTTGCGGTGGCCGAGTCCCAGGTTAACCATGTAAAACGGCAAGTGGGTTTCTCTTGCAGACATCGTTGCTTTCTTTTATGATAATTCAGCAGATGGATGCAGAACTGAGCTTGAATGTGACCTCTGTGGCCACAGTAAATTTCCTACTTGTACACCTAGCAGTATTCAGCTATCTGGAAACTTCTTGACTTCAGTGCCATACCATTGAGGCCTTTCTTCTCTGACCCTTCAGGCTTCATCAGTAACATTTCTTCCTTCATTTCCCCGTCTCCACTCATTCTTAAAATACAGATGCTTCCTTAAGATTTCCTTTTTTAAAAACATTTATCTGTTTGTATTCTTAATCACTCTTTAGTGGTTTCTTACTTAGATTCAACTATCCAATCTATATGGTTGATTTCTAGATTATTATCAATCCTGATCATTATACCTACATTCCCACTCAGTTTTCCTTATGTCTGGTCCAAGGGAAACTCAAATATAAAATTATTTAAGTTACTATGTCAGAACTATGTTCAAATCATTCTCCTCTTTCATAGTTGGTATCCAACTAGTTTCCAAATTACACAGATTCTGTCTCTGCTGTCTTTGAGATCTTTACCTTTCTGTTTCCAGTTCTGCTCAGCTCTAGTTTTCATTACCTCTTTGCTGACCCATTGCAATAGGCTAAGTGGCTATTCTGCCATCCTACTGTCTTCTACCCTGCCACTGAGTAGGTATCAAAGGCATCTGTAAACCCTCTGAATACTTTTCATCTGCCTCCTTGCCCTCAAGTCCCATGCAACAACCACATAAATTCTCACCCGGGTCCTTTCTAAGTCTCTTCTATCTCCTCCACTACCCTGCCATCTTTGTCCAACACCCACAACCCATTAAGGCTTGGTTTAGATTCTATCCCCACAAAACCCCCCTAAAACTTTCCAGCAAGCACAATTCACCCTCTCTCCTATTCTTCCTCTGTGACTTTATTAGTGTATTTTCATAGTCTGTCATACCCATTAGATTGTAATCATTTGAAGGGTATTAACTAGCTTATTTCTAAATAACCACTTTAAAATTTCTAGCACTGTGTCTCTCCTACTACAGATGTTTAATAAATATTGAATATATTTGACTCCTTTAGTTTCCTCATCTATAAATTGGAAATAATATAGCCCTTTTATGTACTTACATGGACGTTGTAAAAACACATGAAGTCATTTCTGACTTCATTTTATCCCTTTAACAAACCTGCAATCTTGCATTGCTTCCAAACCAGATTCTCCTTGGCAGCCTTGATGAAGTTAACTAAATAAATACCTGTGAGTTGGTCTTGACTCTCACATAGAGAATACCACATGCTAAGGGTCCACAGCAATCATACAGTACTTGAAAACTAAGAACAAAGACAATAAAAAAGTACTCAATAACTTTCAGATATATTTTTCAAGTCAGTTATTTGGAGTGGATTATTGACAATGACCCAGTTTTTGTTTTTTAACCTTCGTGGTGTTCTCATCCTAAGACTTACAAGCCTTTGGGCTATTTAAAAGAAGTTAGTGATTAAGAAACAACATACTAAAGAGAAAGTACTGGCTCTCAGTGCTTAGCATTCTCTGAATTTTTGTTTGTCTTAAAGCTAACACTGCATTTTAGAAGGGTATAATGAAAATCCAGAGCATGCCCTTTGCTGACACACTGAATAACAAACATCTTTTCCTCCTTTGCTGTGATTCAATTTCTAGCCAATAGTTGAGTCCATTTTTCACTAACCTCTGCAAAATCATAAATAGAATCTCTGGAGTGGTCTAAAAACTATTGGAACTTACCATACGTAAGGTCAGGCCCATATTCATAACAGAAAAATACACTCACAAAGTACATTTCAAAGGAGAACCCATTTTAACCCCTTAGTGGAAGAAATTATTAACTAATTGGCAGTTTATGGACTCCTGGAAAAATTTACATTCATTATTTTTAAAATCTGTATATTAGTGTTTTTTTTTAAAAAAAGGATATGGGAGTTAATTGAGAGAGGTTGGTACTGTACAGGAGAAGATGCTGGTAGAAAGCACACAAGAAAAATAAGGACTTTTAAAGAACATAGAACAGTTTTTAGATGAGTAGAGCCCATTAAAAGTAATAAGAAGAGACATTTATCAAGTGGTGCCCTTTAACAGGCTAATCATTCGTTTGCACAGCCTTGTATCTTATGTAAATACGTATGTTCACTTTCCTGCCAGGATATGTCAGAAGTTAGAAGGAACAGTGGGTAGAACCATATGGACTCAAAACATAAGGGAAAAGCTTTACTTTAATACTATGGCTCAGGAAGAGTCCCAGGAGGCCTAGACCAGCTGTGTGAGTCTGGCCACAGAACAGCAGTTGCCCCCAAATGATTTCTTCAATTCTACAGATCACATTACTCCTAAAACTCTAGTTTGGAATTTGGGAGCGGTAATTTTATCATTCTTCAAATGACTTCCCATTTGGTTCCCCTTCCAAGGGGAATTTTCAAAACTTCTTATGAACCCTACAAATATTAAATCAAGGCATAATTTATTCTACATTTACAGCTAATGATGCTAAGACACCAGAAGGGGTGTTTCATGAAAAAAAGAAAAAGTATTCAGTAAATGTTGTGTATTGACTCCCTGAATGGCTGACTGACTTATCCAAATTCTAGAAAGGAAACAGGAATTCAGATGATTTGTTCTCAGCCATGATTTGAGAAACTCAAAATGCTTGAGATTGTTAAGTCATCTGTCTTACTGATGTCAGCAACAGCCCTCAAATGAGAGACATAGCTCTTGTATCTGATGTCAGTGCTTACTCATTTCATACCCGTTTTCCATTTACTTTCTGTATCAGAAGCAAAGCCCAGTCTTTATTGCAATTTCTCTGGTCTTAAATCTTCATTTTACACCACCAACACAGTTCCCACTCACCAGTTCCTGGTGGCTGCAGGTTTTAAGTTAGCATCATTCAACAGCATCCCACACAGGTATCATAGAAGCTGAGAACAATGGTTCTGCTCCAGCTCTGCTGCCTATTAGTCATATTCACTTAAGCTAACAATTAAAAGTCTTTGTGCCTTAATTCCCTAATTTGTAAAATAAGGCCAACTTCATAGCATTTTGGGGAAGAATTAAATGATTTGTTAGCTGTACTTTTCTTCCAGGACCTTTGTGAAGATAATGGAATAATATTTAGAAAATTTCAAAACAGCTAAATGAATAGTAATCATTGATACTTATCATTATTGTAGAGTAGAAAGGAAAAGTTGCAGTGGGTGAGAGTAGGAGTCCAGGGTAGGTGGGAGCAGCTGCCCAGAGTGCTGGCTCTAATTTCTGCCCTGAATCCTGCCCATTTTCTTGTTTTGATGACTTCACACAGCCTCCCTGTCCAAAATCTTAACCCTTCTAGAACTGCATGCTACACAATAAGCCACAGTTTCTGCCATAGAGACCTTGCATGAGCTACAAAGCCTCATCCCTAGCCAGGCAGGAGGCAAGCAGATATCTGTGAGTTCCAGACCAGCTGGGGCTACAGAGAGACCCTGGCTCAAAAAGACCAAAAGAAAACACACACATACACACACACACACACACACACACACACACACACACGCCTCATCCCCATATTGAGTAAATGTGCATATAAACACAAGGTACTTTTCTCTCCTCTGAAAAGAGGTGGCCTCATCCTTGAGGCATTTGAAGTTGTAGGAGGTTGTAGAATAAAGTCAGAAAATTGTGTAAGCTTTTGATTTGCTTTTGGTTTGACTTTTGCAGTGTGTATGTGTTACGTGTTTATGTGTGTGCACGTGTATTTGGCCATACAGGCCAGAGGCTGACATCAGGTATTTTCCTCTGTTGCTCTCCACCTTCTGTTTTGAGACAGAGTCTCTAACTGGAACTCACCAATTCAAGACGAGCTGGCCAGCAAGCTCCAGGGATCCCCCTGTCTCCTTTTTCCCAGTACTGGCATTACAGGCACACATCTCGTGCTGAGTTCTTTTTTGTAGGTACTAGGGATCTGAATGCATGTCTTCATGTTTGTGGGGCAGGCACTTTACCAACTGAGCCATCTGCCTAGTCCCTTACTTTGTTTTTATAAAAGCACACTGAGGTACTGTAGTGATGGCTCAGCAATTAAGAGTTCATACTGCTCTGCAGAGGATCCAAATTCAGTTTCCAACATCCATGTCAAGTGGCTCACAACCACCTGTAACTTCAGCTCCAGGGGGATCCAAGGCCTCTGGCCTCCAAAGGCACCTGTACTCACATGCACATACTCCCCCTCTATGACCATAATTAAAAATAATAAATAAATAGGGGCTGGAGAAATGGCTCAGTGGTTAAGAGATCTTACTGCTCTTGGAGAGGACCCGGGTTTGGTTTCCAGCACCCACGCAGCAGCTAACAACCATCTGTAACTCCAGTTCCAGGGGTTCTGGTACCCTCTGCTGGCCTCCATGTCTACTTCATGGATGTGGTGTACAGACATGTATGCAAGCAAAACACTCATACATGCAGGCAAAACACTCATATTCATAAAATAAATATATTTTTTTAAGAATTAAAAAAATAAGCCTGGTCTACATAGAGAGCTCCAGTCTTTCTGGGGCTACAGGAAGACCCTGTCTCAAACAAACAAACCACAAAGAATTTAAAAATAAATATAAAACACAGCTTAACCTCCATTGTCCATAGGATATAGAAGATGGTTTTGCAAGTTATGATGTATGAAATTCAGGATGAAAGTAATCATGTAAAAGAACATTAGGTAGAGCAATCTCAGCATTTGGACACATAAGAATTAAAAATAAGTGGGGCTGGAGAGATGGCTCAGTGGTTAAGAGCACTGACTGTTCTTGCAGAGGACCCAGGTTTCAATTGCAGCACCCACATGATGACTAACAACTGTCTGTAACTCCAGTTCCAGGGGATCCGACACCCCCTTCAGACCTCCCTGTGTATTGCATAACATGGTGCACTTACATATATGCATGCAATACACTCATACACATAAAATAAAAATAGTAAATAAGATAAATAAAAATAAGCCACTTGTTTAGTACTCCCCATACCTCAAGTATGGTAGCTTACACCTGTAATGCCAGCACTTAGAAGGCTGAGGCAGGAGGATTGCCAAGCATGCCAGTCCAGCCTGGGCTACATATGGTGTTCTAGGAGAGCCAGGATATTGTATTCACTTTCTCTGGGGAGCCATGAACCTCTATTTACCCAAATTTGGTATGACTAGTGTCATACCAAATGAATGATTCTATCCAAGCCCAGCTTGGTGAACCAAAGAGTTTATTGGGCATGGGTGACCCCAAACAGTTGCAGTATGAAGCACTACAAGCCAACATGATCTCCCAAGGCTGTGTAGATGAATTCCCTCCTTTGACCTTCCACCAGCATCTCCCAAGACCACATACAGCTGGGGCAGAATTCCACAAAGCTGGGAAGGGCATGCAGGAAGGAGGGTGTGGCTGAAATCTCAGATGAGGGTATGATAACCCTCCCTAATTCTCCTATGAAGACGTATCAACAGGCCCAGTCTTGTGAGGGTCTCTTGTGGGTAATCACAACAGCTCTGATTAAGATGGTAATGGTTACTATACATGTGGGACAGCATTCCACAACACTGAGCTGAAGAGTGAGACCCTATCTCAAGTAAACAAAAACAGCATGTACATTGTTCTTAGTCTCTTTACAGATTAATCTCCATGTGTAATAAATTGGATAACGTTAGTTGTCAACTTGACACACCTGAGTAGAGGGAGCCTCAACTGGGGAATTTCCTCCATTGAACTGGCCTATGGTCATGTCTGTGGGGTATTTTCTTAATTGTTGAGTGTGGGAGGGCCCAGCCCACTGTGGGTGGTGCCACCCTGGGCAGGTGGTCCTGTATCGTATAAGAAAGCAGGTTGAGCACAGGTCAGAGGAGCAAGCCAATAAACAGCATTCCTCCATGGCCTGTGCTTCAGCTCCTGAGTTCCCTACCTTGGGCTCCCTCAGTGATGAACTGTGACCATGGAGATGTGAGCCAAATAAATCCTTTCCTCCCCAAATTGGTATTGGTCAAAGTGTTTTGTCATAGCAATTGACAGCAAACTAGAACAGATGGTAACGGTTGTTATGCGGGCAGGACAGCATTCCACAACACTGGGCTGTAGAGAGAAATACTCTCAAGTAAACAAAAACAACATGTACATCATTCTTAGTCTCTTTACAGATTAATCTCCATGTGAAATTAATTTACCACCCCCAGATACACAATTTTACCTAAAACTTTAAGAGCTGTGGTTTTAGATACCACAGATGCCTTTTGCAGTTCATCACATTTTTTTCTACATCAGGTAATGAGGTTAGCACAGTGATGCCACGCATGAAAATGTATGATTGTCAGCCCACTGCTAAAGATTGATGGATTTTATTGTTATCTACACAACTATTAAGCAAATTTTATATTCAGAGCCTTCTGGCTCTTCTCTGGGCACTTGCAGCCAATTTGGGTGTTCTATTTAGGTTTCCAGAATCCTGTAATAAAGTGTCTAGCTGATTTTTCCTGTGCCACTTCAGATCACTCCCATTAAATGGTCTGCCTCTGCATACACATGTATGTTGTGCCTACTCCCAAGCATTTTGAGTAGTATGTGAGTGAGATGTATTAAAAATCTTAGCTCCAGGGGTCTAGAGAGATGCCTTAGCAGTTAAGAGCACTGGCTTCTTGCAGAAGACCCAGGTTCACTTCCCAGGAGCCACATGGTGGCTAATAACTGTCTGTGACTCCATTTCAAGAGGATCTAATGCCCTCATCTGGCCTCTTGTACACATGTGGTGCACTTACATACATGCAGACAAAACACTCATACACAAAGTAAAGAATTTTAAAGTTGTAAACCCAGTTTGACCATTTACATTCTATACAAACCAGTTACCCAAAGATTGTTTTAAGTTTTATTTTTCTCAATTTATGTGGCCAAACAAAGTGAGCAGAGGTCCCAATGAAAAATCATATTAGAGGTGTGAAAGCAGGGAATAAATGTACACACAGTTTAATTGTGTAAAACTACAAGTTTGATTGAATCCTGGGTTCTCTACTTCTAAGGACTGCAACCATGACCTTGCATGCCATACTGACTGGAGGCTGGTGGACCTATTCCAGAGCGAGGATCCTGTCACCCTTGTAAGCATGAAGCAGCCAGAAGATATCCCGACAGTCCAGCTCTTTACAACTTGTTTGGGAAATGGCGGGAGTGTCTCTAAAATATTTCACCCAGTCCACATGTCTTGGAATCACTAATACTAAAATCCTGTTTTTATCCAGAGAGGTCAAGAAACTAATAAATCCTCTCCAGAAGTTAGGATTACCCTAATCTTTAAGGTTTTCAAGGGGTGTGTGTGTGTGTGTGTGTGTGTGTGTGTGTGTGTGTGTGTGTTCCTGGGAGAGGTGGTAGCATGCAGTGATAGGAAGGAGGAACAGGGAACATTAGAGTGGAAGGGTTAAATGGAGTGGGGAAGGGGAGGGTGGGCAGAGGAGGGAGTATGGGGAGGGATAAGTAATACTAAAGGCCTTTAGAAAAAGGCCATATGGAAACCTACCACTATAGAAGTTTCATGAAATATATACCTGTACATTATAAAATAGATCATAAGAGGTTTCCTAGATATCATAGGCTAGAAAAATAAAACCTCAAAACCAGGAATGGACTCCTTCTCTTGAAGCTGTTGACCAGGGGTCTCACAGACTCTCAAACAATACTGGTCATTGTTCCTGCTCTTGGTTGCCCACAAGAACTGGATGGGGTAATACCCTCTTGCTGAAGACAGTACATACATGAGCTATATATAGAGCAAACAAGGAGAAATCAATCTGGTGCTGACTTCAGAGCCTTATCTCTACTGGCTAGTGTTTGTAGTGCTGGAGGATGTTATGCAAGCTACCAAAAGGAAAAAATAATCATTATCTTTACCCAGTTATGAATCTTGTGAACTGCAACAACAACTGGCCTGGCAAGATATGCCCAAGAGTGCAATAGTGGCGTGAAAATCATGGGATTAATCAACAATTCTTTAATTGGACTTAAGGTCCATTTCATAGAATGGAGCCCATACCTGACACTGATGTCAGGCTTAGGATCTTGAGGCTAGACAGAACACAGGGCATACGGGAGAGCCTAAAACTAGTTTTCTATTAAACAGCTAATAATATCAAACTGACTCCTAATGACTGATTGTTATATAGATTAATGCATCTCTCAACTCTCACCAGAGAAGTTTCCTTATGCAGCAGATGGTGATCAACACAAAGAACCACAACTGACCAATGTGCAGAGAACAAAAGGCTACAGAGTGCTTATCCCTGATTAGGACACTTGTATCAAACTTCTGCCTCCTTAGGCTCAGGGATCGTTGTGGATGGGAAGATTGTAAGAGTCAGAGGTGGTAGATAGCCACAGGAAATAAGGTTTTTCAGATAGTGGATCAGTTACATGATCTCACAGCAATGGTGGCAGGATGCACAAGTTGAATGCAACATCAAGCCAGAAAAAAAAAACAAAAAAACAAAAAAAAAACAAGCATAGACATGGGGAAGTGGGTAAGAAACCCTAACCCAACCTAAGGAACTTTTGACAATGAGAGAGACAGTCTCTTTCAAAGATGAGACTCTTGGTAGATTAACCAGGCTCCAGTGGATGTACTCACATTGAAGGACATTTGGGAACACAAATTAGACTCTATAGACTATATATAGAAAGAGATCATTAAATTGGGCAGAAGGAAGCGAGGGGGGTGTAGATAGGGGAAGAGATCTAAATACCATCCAATTATATTGCAGAAAAATCACAAAACTTCAATTTAAAAATTTTAAAATTCGGGGGTGGAGAGATGGCTCAGTGGTTAAGAACACTGGTTGTTCTTGCAGAAGACCTGGGTTTGAATCCCAGCACCCACATGGCAGCCTAACAACTGTCTATAACTCCAGTCCCAGGGGATCCAACAGCCTCTTCTGACCTCCACGGGATTTCATGACACTGGTACACTTACCTACATGCAGGCAACACATGCATACACATAAAATAAAAATAATAACTAACCTTTTGTGTCTCTGGCCAACTCAACCCCACAGCTTCCTGGAGCCAGCACCTTGCCTGGGTAAGTTTGGCTGCTGCCGCCCACTGCACCTTGACTCCCCCAACCTCATTCACCCTCCCAGCTCCCCCACCCCATCTCTCCTCTTAGCATGGGGACTGACCCATCATTTCTTGTGACACCCCAGGCACATGGACTGACCTCTTGGCCCAAACTCTCCACTGCTTCCTGATACTTTGCATCCAGACCAACTCAGTTCCTCCCTGTAGTCCCCATGTGCCCTCAGGCCTCTTCTCACCCCACCTCCCTTTACATCCCTGGGGGCCAGCATCTTTCCTGGGCCCTGCTCCCAGGGAAGCCCAGCCCTCAAATTCCTGAGGCCAGCATCTTTCCTGATGAGATCCAGACTTTAGGAGAAAAGATGAGAGTATCTGATACTCATCTGACTTTGGCCTCTGTGGGAACTCCTGAACAGCAAGATGTAAGCAATTTGGCCACTCCAATATAAAATCAAAAGAAAGAACCTGAAGTCTAGACCAACCAGCTTTTCATGCCCGACAAGTAAACCACAAAGGCACATAAAGTTTACAAAAAGAAGTGGAGCAAAACTCAACAAAGGAAGGCTTGAATCTCACACAAGAACCAGAATCTACAAAAGAAAAACACATCTCAAAGTCATAGAGAAAAAATAATAACATGAAAAATCAAAATAATATATCACCACCAAGTACCATCAGTCCTCTAGAAGAGTACGATGAGAATTCCCTAGAGATAACACAGGACATGGACCTCAAAAGAACAATTATGAACATGATAAAAGAATTCAGTGAATTTAAAGAACACACAAAGAAAGATATCGAAGAACTGAAAGAAAATAGGGATAAATATCTGAATGAATTCAGAAAAGAATTAGAAATACTGAAGAATGCTCAGGCTGAAATGAAGAAAGAAGTAAAACACTGAGTAAGCCAATTAGAAATGACAGGAGAAAGCCTCACTAATAAAATGAATGAAATGGAAAAAAAAAAATCAAGACTGGAAGATAAAGTGGAAGAATTAGACCACTCAAAGATTATGAAAAATTTAAGAAAACACAAGAATGGAATATGCAGGAATTGTATGACACCATAAAACGACCAAACATGCATCATAGGTACACAGGAAGGAGAAGAATCTCAGCATAATGGTATAGACCAGATCTTCAACAGGGTTATAGAAGAAAATTTCCCAAAACTAAAGAAAGACGTGCCCATACAAATGCCCATACAAGAAGCATATATAACACCAAACAGACAGGACCAGAAAAGAAACTCTCCATGGCACATCATGGTAAAAACACTAAATGTACAATGGAACAAAGGGAATACTCAAAGCTGCAAAAGAAAAACAAGTCACATATAAATGAAAACCCATCAGAATTACAGCTGACTTTTCAGTGCAAAGTATGAAACACAGAAGAGCCTAGACCAAAGTATTCCGAATTCTAAATGACCACAGATGCCAACCCAGATAATTTTATCCAGCCAAAGTGTCTATTGTACTTGAAGGAGAAAGAAAAATCTTCCATGACATAAATGGCTGAAAGAATTCATGTCTACAAAACCAGCCCTTCAGAGAGTTCTTGAAGCAACACAAACAGCGGAAGAAAGGAATGACTATACACAAGGGGTTACAGAAAGAAACTTAATGAAGGTATAACTATGGAGATGCACAGCTACAACAAGATCATACACAGAAATAAAAATGACAGGACTCTACACATCTTTCATTAATAATGTTAAATATCAATGGACTGAACTCCCCAGTCAAAAGACATAGACTAGTTGAATGAATGAAGAAACAACATCCATCTTTTTCTTGTCTTCAAGAAACTCATCTCATGTTCACCTTAAGGTGAAAGGATGGAAAAAAAATATATACCAAGCAAATGGTACTAAGAAAAAGGCAGGCGTGGAAATTCTAATATCTGATGAAATAGACTTTAAACTAAAATTAATCAGAAGAGAATAAGAGGGCCACTTCATTCTGATCAAAGGAACAATTGAAAAAGAAGGTATTACAAACATGAATGTATATTCACCAAACTCTGGTGCACCCAACTTCATGAAATCAGTACTATAGGATTTTAAGACCCAGATTCATCCCAATTCATTAATACTGGGGTACTTCAATACCACATTGTCTCCATTAGATAGGTCAACAGGACAGAGATTTAACAGAGAGACATCTGAATTGAACAATACCATACATCAAATAAGCCTAACAGACATCTACCAAATATTCCACCCAAGCACCAAAGAATATACTTTCTATTCAGCACCCCATGGAACTTTCTACAAACTCAACCATACACTGGGGTACAAAACAAACCTCAACAACTACAAAAAGATTGAAATAATTCCATGCATTCTATCAGACCACAATGCAATAAAGCTTAAAATCAACACCAGAAGAAACCCTAGTAACTACATGAACATATGGAGATTAAACAACACACTCCTGAATGATGAATGGGTCAAAGGAGAAATTAAGAAAGAAATAAAAGAATTCCTGAAACTAAATGAAAAGGACAATACAACACAACAAAACCTCTGGGACACATTGAAAGCTGTCCTTAGAGGGAAGTTTATAGGTCTAAGTGCCTACATTAAAATAATCAGAAAGGGTCTTCTCTGGGCCTGCAGGACCGCAGGCCTCTCTCCAACCCGCAGGCTTCTCTCTCCCTGGTAAGTCCATTGGGCCCTCCAAGCCTTCACTTCCCCAGCCTCACTCACCCTCCCATCTCCCCTGCCTGTCTCTCCTCCCAGCCTAGGTCCTGTCCCATTTATTGTCTTGGTGCCCCAGACACCTGGGGAACCACCACTGCTTCCTGATCCTGTGCATCCAGAGCAACTCAGTTCCTTCTTGGGTCCTGAAGAGTGCTCTGGGCCTGGGCCTGCCCTCACCTCTCTCTGTTTCCCTCTGTCTGTACAACCCATGAGCCTCTTTCCTGGATGCTGGGGCTGACCTTTCCTCTTCCTGGTCCTTTGCATCTAGACCAACCCAGCTTCTCCATGCAGTCTCCAGGAGGCCTTGGGGCCACCTCCCACCCTCATCTTCCTTTGCATCTCTGTGTGGCACAGCCACCAGCTGTCCTAGACCACCATCTTTCCTGGGCCTGGCTCCCAGGCCAGTCCAACCCCCCAAATTCCTGAGGCCAAAATCTATCCTGGAGGGATCCAGACCTTAGGAGAAAGCCTGAGAGCATGTGATCCTCATCTGACTTGGGCCTCTGTGGGAACTCCTGAAGACAAAAGCAGTCTGGCTGCTCCAACATAAAATCCAAAGACAGAACCGGAAGCTTAGAGGAACCAGCCTTTCACGCCCAAAAAATAAACCACAAAGACACATAAAGTTCACAAAAAGAAGCAGACCTAAACTTGAAGGCTTGAGTCTCATACAAGAATCAGAAACTACAAAAGAAATTCACATGTCAAAATCACAGAGAAAAATAATAACATGAAAAACAAAATAACATATCCCCACCAAATACCAATATTCCTCTAAAGGAGTACAATGAGAGCCCCCTAGAGAAAATGCAGGCCATGGAACTCAAAAGAAAAATTATAAACATGATAAAAGAATTCAGTGAATTTAAAGAACACACAAAGAAATTAAAGAACTGAAGGAAGATAAGGATAAACTTCTGAATGAATTCAGAAAAGAGTTAGAAATATTGAATACTCAGGCTGAAATGAAGAAGGAAGTGAAAAACTCAGTAGGCCAATTAGAAATGACAGGGGAAAGCCTCACCAATAGGATGAAAGAAATGGAAAACAGAGTATCAGGACTGGAAGATAAAGCAGACAGTTAGACCACTCAAGCAAAGATTATGAAAAATTTAAGAAATCATCACAAGAATAGAATATGCAGGAATTGTGTGACACCATAAAAAGACCAAACTTACGAATCATAGGCACACAGGAAGGAGAATACCAAAATAATAGCATGGACCAGATCACAACAGAATCATAGAAGAAAAATTTTCAAAATTAAAGAAAGACATGCCCATACTAATACAAGAAGCATATAGAACACCAAACAGATAGGACCAGAAAAGAAACTCTCCATGGCACATCATAGTAAAAACACTAAACCCACAAAACAAAGAGACAATGCTGAAAGCTGCAAAAGAGAAACAACAAGTCATATATAAAGAAAAACACATTAGGATTACAGCTGACATTTCAGTGCAAACTATGAAAGCCAGAAGAGCCTGGACCAATGTATTCCCAGTTTTAAATGACCACAGATGCCAACCCAGACTACTATACCCAGCCAAAATGTCTATTATAGTTGAAGGGGAAAGAAAAATCTTCCATGAAATAAATAGGCTGAAGGAATTCATGTCCACAAAACCAGCCCTTCAGAGAGTTCTGGAAGCAATACAAAGAGTTGAAGAAAGGAATGACTATACCCAAGGAGTTGTGGAAAGAAATTCAATGAAGGTATAACTGTGGAAAAGTACAGCTACTACACGAATGTAAATAGAAATAAAAATGTCAGGATTCAATACTCATCTTTCATTAATAACTTTAAATATTAACAGACTGAACTCCCCAGTCAAAAGACACAGACTAGGTGAATGGGTTAAGAACCAAAAGCCATCTTTTTGTTGTCTGCAAGAAACCCATCTCACTTTCAAGGATAGACACCATCTTAAAGTGAAAGGATGGAAAAAAAATATACCAAGCAAATGGTACTAAGAGAAAAGCAGGCATAGCAATTCTAATATCTGACAAAGTAGACTTTAAAACTGATCAGAAGAGAGAAAGAGGGCCAATTCATTCTGATCAATGGACTAATAAATCAAGAAGACATTACCAAACTCTGGTGCATTCAACTTCATAAAAACAATACTACAGGACTTTAAGACCCAGATTAATCCCAACTCATTAATAGTAGGGGAAGTCAATACCCCACTGTATCCATTAGATAGGTCAACAGGGCAGAGGGTTAACAGAGAGACATCTGAATTACACAATACCATATATCAAATGGATTTAACAGACATCTACCAAGTACTCCACCCAAGCACCAAAGAACATACTTTCTTCTCAGCACCCCATGAAACCTTCTCCAAAATTGACCATATACTGGGGCACAAAACAAACCTTAACAAATACAAAAAGGTTGAAATAATTCCATGCATTCTATCAGATCACAATGCAATAAAGCTTACAATTAACACTGGAAGAAACCCTAATCACCACATGAACACATGGAGATTAAACAACACACTCCTGAATGATGAATGGGTCAAAAGAGAAAGTAAGAAAGAAATAAAAGTATTCCTGGAACTAAGTGAAAAGGACAATATAACACAACAGAACCTCTGGGACATGCTGAAAGTGGTCCTTAGATGGACGTTTATAGCTCTAAGTGCCTACATCAAAAAATGGGAAAGAACACAAATAAATGACTTAATGTTGCAACTCAATACACTTGAAAAGCAACAGCGAACAAAACCCAAACCCAACAGACAAGAAGAAATAACAAAAATAAGAGCAGAAATTAATGAAATTGAAACAAAGACATCAATACAAAGAATCAATGAATCCAAGAACTGGATCTTTGAAAAAACAAACAAGACTGACAGACCACTAGCCCAGTTAACCAAAAGAAAGAAAGAGCACCTCCAAATCAACAAAATCAGAGATGAAAGGGCAAACATCACGAGAAAGATACAGAATATTATAAGGGAATACTTTAAAAACCTATATGTTACTAAATTTGAAAACCTAAAAGAAATGGATGCATATCTAAAGGGATGGGAACCACCCAAACTAAATCAATGAGATTAACAGCTTAAACAGACCCATAACACAAAAAGAAATTGAAACAGTAATACAAAAACCTCCCGACTAAAAAAGCCCAGGACCAGATGGATTTACAGCAGAATTCCCCCAGACATTTAAAGAAGATCTACATTCCAATATTAGATGACCATGTGGTTCTTGTTGTTGAGCCCATTTATGTGATTTATGACATTTATTGACTTATGTATACAGACACACATCAAAAAGATCACCCACCATGATCAAGTCAGCTTTATCCCATAGATGCAAGGATGGTTCAGTATATGTAAGTCAATAAACGTCATAAATCATATAAATGGGCTCAAAGACAAGAACCACATGGTCATCTCAATAGATGCGGAGAAGGCCTTTGACAAAATTCAGCATGCAATTATGTTCAAAGTCCTAGAGAGAATTGGACTGGAGGGAACATACCTCAACATAATTAAAGCCATATATAACAAACCCACAGCCAACATCATTCTAAATGGAGAAAAACTGGAAGCATTCCCATTGAAATCAGGAACCAGACAAGGCTGTCCACTATCTCCACTCCTTTTTAACATAGTGCTTGAATCTCTTGTAAGAGCAATAAGACAAGAGAAGGAAATTAAAAGAGTAGTAATTGGAAAAGAAGAGATCAAATTATCCCTTTTTGCAGATGATATGATATTATACCTAAGAGATACCAAAAATTCCACCAGAAAACTCCTAAAATTATTAGCACATTCAGTAAAGTGGCAGGTTACAAAATTAATCTATGAAAGTCTGTAGCCTTTCTATATACCACAAGCAAGCAATCAGAGAAAGAGCACATGGAAACACTCCCTTTCACAATAGCTGCAAAGAAAATAAAATATCTTGAAATAAACCTAATCAAAGACATTAAAGGCCATCTACAATGAAAATTTTAAATCTTTAAAGAAAGAGATTAAGGAAGACATCAGAAATTGGAAGGACCTCAAATGCTCATGGATGGAAGAATTAATATTGTGAAAATTACCATCCTACCAAAAGCCATTTATAGATTCAATGCAATGTCAATCAAAATCTTCATGATATTCTTCACAGAGTTGGAAAAAACCGTCCTAAGATTCATTTGGAAGCACAAAAGACCTCAGACAGCCAAAGCAACCCTGAGCACTAAGAGCAATGCTGGGAAGATTACTATACCAGACTTTAAATTGTATTACAGAGTTATAGTCATAAAACAATATGTGGTGGCACATACCTGTAGTCCTAGCACTTAGGAGGCAGAGGCAGGCAGATCTCTGAGAGTTCAAGGTCAGCCTGGTCTACATAGTGAGTTCCAGGCCAGCTGGGGCTACAGGGAGACCCTGTCTCAAAAAGATCAAAAAAGAAAGAAAGAAAGAAAAAACCAATATGATACTGGCACAAAAATAGACACATAGAGCAATGGAACAAAATTGAAGACCCAAATATGAGTACATGCAATTTCAGCCACCTGATATTTGATAAAGTGGCCAAGAACATTCACTGGAGGAAAGGCAGTATGTTCAGCAAATGGTGCTGGCAAAACTGAATCTCCACCTGTAGAAGAATGAAACTAAACCCCTATCTTTCACCTTGCACAAAAGTCAACTCCAAATGAATCAAAGACCTCAATGTGAATCCTGAAACACTGAAACTGTTAGAAGGAAACATTGGCAATAACCTACAAGATAGGTTTAGGAAAGGATTTTCTAATCTGGACATCAACTGCTCAGGAAACAAGGTCAAGAATCAACAAATGGGACCTCATTAAACTAAAAAGCTTCTGTACATCAAAAGAAGTAACCAAGGAAGTGAAGAGAAAACCCACAGAATCAGAGAAAATCTTCACCAGCAACACATCTGACAGAGGTTTAACATCCAGAATATATAACAAACTCAAAAAACAAAGAATCAAGAAAGGAAGTAACGCAATGAAAAGATGGGCTAAGGAGCTGAACAGAGAGTTCTCAAATGAAGAAATAAAGACAGCTAAGAAGCATCTTAGGTGTTCCACCATCATTAGTAATTAGGGGAATGCAAATTAAAGCCACTTTAAGATTTCATCTTATCCCAGTCAGACTGGCTAAGATCAAGAGAACAAATGATACCAAATGTTGGAGAAGATGTGGGGGAAGGGGAACACTCATCCACTGCTGGTAGGACTGCAAACTTGGTCAGCACCTATGGAAAGCAGTGTGGAGAACTCTTAAAAAACTACAAAGAACCTACCATTTGACCCACTTATACCACTCCTAGGCATATACCCAAAGAACTCATCTTATTTCAGAGACACTTTTACATCCATGTTTGATGCTGCTCTTTTCACAATAGCTAAGAGATGGAAGCAACCTAACTTTCCATCAACTGATGAGTGCATAATGAAAATGTGGTTAATTTATACCATTGAATTTTACTCAGCAGTAAAGAAAGTTGAAATCATGAAATTCGCAGGTAAATGGGTGAAACTAGAAAGTGTTATGCTAAGTGAAGTAACACAGACTCAGAAAAAACAACAACAACAACAACAACAACAACAAAAACAACAACATATGTTCTCCCTCATATGTGGATCCTAGCCCCAAATCCTTGTAAGTGAGTATGTATCCAGACATAACTACAGGAATCAGGAAGGAAAAAGAACCAGAAAGGTAAAGGAAAAGACAGAATCTGAAAGAGAGCAACAGGAAATAGGCCTTAATAAGAGAGATATGGATAAAAGTGGGGTTATTTTAAGGGGGGCAGGAAGGGTGCTGGGGGTTCGAACCAGCAATCCCCGGGGAGGTGATGATTGGGGATGAGTAAGCACACCGTTCACAAGCCCACGCTGCCCCCATTACCCGGGGACACTCAGATGCAACGGGGAGTCTAGTCAAGCAAGGACTCATTTATTGCAGGTGTTACGAAGCTTATAAAGGCACCTGGAACTCCCCCCTCCCCCCCCGAGGGTGTATTTTAAGGATGGTCACGTGCTGATCATGCACTCCTCAGCAGTGCAGAAGTATTCTTCAGACATTCAAAGCAAGCCAGGCTGCACCCCCAGTAAGTTCCTTTTGGACCTATGCAAGGTGGGGCCGTTAAGTCCCCATATCTCTTTCAAGAGACAGAGATAATTACAGAGTTCTACAAGTGGTCACACACAAAGATTGTGAACTGCACAAGTCAAAGCATTACATCAGGATGCAACCTCTATACCTAAAGCTCACAGAACATAGAACAAGGGGAGAAAAGAACATTAATGTGTGTTTCAATGTTCATCAATGAAGATCACTCATGAAACAGAGGGTCAGGTATGCCAAAGGTCACAAATGGTCAAAATGCAAAGAATAAGAGTCTCCAGAGTGTGGGTCCTTGAATGCGACTCCTATATTAAAATCTACCCACCCAGGGCTCAGGAACCATTGTGGAAGATGGGGCAGAAAGATTGAGCCAGGGAGAAAGGCTGACTGTCAATGAAGCCAAGGAACTGGGTCCTTCATCTCAGATGGATATAAATAAAGAGAGGAATTTTGTCTCATGAAATGTTGTCCATGGACCATCATGCTAGTCAGTCGGATCCTGGCCTACCCACTTAAGGTTTTTCACAGGCACCCATATGGGGTTTGAATCTCCTGTAGGGTAGACACACCCAAGCCTCAACCCATGGTTAGCAATGGATCTGGGCCTCTCCATTGCCCCATAATGGGGCCCTTCCACCTTACCGGTACCTCAGGTCTCTGCTCCTGTCATCCCTAATGCTTCTGAAACCGGGATTCCAATTCCAACTGAATTTTGAAAATTAAGAACATTAATAGTGAATAAGGCCATACCCAGCTGTTGGTGGGGGCTTATTCCCCCTTTTTGTTTTTGTAGTTGAATTTTTAGGTTTTGATGGTTGCAACGCACTGGAGAAAATGAGACTGAGCATAATTAGACTTCTCTCCTGTATGAGCGGTAGCCCAACAGGCATGTGAGAATGTGTCAATGGATACAAAAAATATACTTAAGCTTTCCAAAAGGTGCATAGTGTGTGATATCTGTTTGCCACAAGGAATTGGGCTTGAGTCCCCTGGGGTTTACCCCTGGCTGTTGCAGAGGTGGTACCTGTAGAAAGGGTTGACAAGACTTACAGGTATGTACAATCTTCTTTAGGTCCTTGATGGGAACTTGAGGAAACCTCTTATGGAGTCCCCGCCAATTTACATGAGTGAGGTTATGTAACCCCTGAGCTTCATTCAGGCCTGCTGACAGGACCTGGGTGGAAGCCACCTTGTCTGCTTCTGCATTGCCTTGGGATAAAAGCCCAGGCAATCCTTGGTGCCCCCTAAGATGCTGTAAGAAGATAGGGGCTTCTCTCTCTTTAAGGAGCATACAAGTCTGAATCATCAAGGGAGTAATGGCGTTACCA
>NW_008360303.1:9301326-9301923 GCF_000622305.1 Nannospalax galili | reverse complement strand
ATCCATATAAATGTACACAGTGGCATGTGGCAGCAAGTGAGCAGGCCCCAAAAGGGTCTTCACATAGCTTTGGCAGAATGCTGGGCTATTGGCCATACCTTGGGGTAAAACAGTCCATTCATACCTCTCATCAGGTGTTTTAAAGTTGGTGGAAGGTACAGAGAAAGCAAATTTTTCACAATCCTGGGGTTGTAGAGGGATAGAGGAAAAAACAACCTTTAATGTCTATAATTATAAGAAATAAATCTGAGGGAGTAGCAGGGATCGAAGGCAGCCCCCTTAAGGGTGTACCCACTAGGGTCATTCTAGCATTGACTTTACACAAGTCTTGCAACATTCTCCATTTGCCAGAGGCTTTCTTAATAACAAAGACAGGTATGTTCCAGGGACTTACAGAAGGCCAGATGTGGCCCAACTGTAATTGTTCCTGCACAATTTCCTTTAAAGCCTGTAGCTTTGTCTCAGGTGATGGCCACTGCTCCACCCATACTGGCACCCCAGGGGACCACCGGATAGCTGGAACCTGAGGGACAGTGGCCCTTAGAGTTGGGGGTGAACCTGATGCTCTTTCTTTGGGTCCCCCCTGTAATTGATACA
>NW_008360303.1:9291314-9299905 GCF_000622305.1 Nannospalax galili | reverse complement strand
AGTACACTGCTGATGAGCCAAGCCTTGGAGGAGAGTATCTACCCAGGGTGATCCCGGGCCAACCTCAGCCACCGCCTTTTTAAATTCCTTCAAATCCTTCACCTCCCAGGGATACCAGGGGTCAGGGTGTGTGCCTCCTGGGTTTACATTAATAGGATACGCTTCCACCTGTGGCCTCACAGAAGCCTCCTGAGTGGGGCCAGAATCCTGGAAATGGGGATGGTTTCCATGGGTTTCAGGAAGCCCTGAAGCTGGCCAGGGCATGCCCGAGGTGCTGCTTATTACTTTGGCCACTTTTGCTTCCACTTCTGTTGCATTTCTGCATTCTTCCTCAAACCCTTCCCATGATTCCCATGCCAGGGTTTTCTGAGGGCTCGTCAGGAGGTGGCACTGAGGGCTTAGGGCTCTTGGTCCAAAAGCATGCCTTTAAGGCCAAAATAATAGGGTGGAACTCCAGCGGCAGGTCAACCCCCAATTGAACCTCCCTTTGTCAAGCTAGATGTTCCACATGTTTCCATGTATCCCCAGTAAAAACATTAGCCCCAAGTAGCCAGGGAGCCAAATGAATCACCTCTGCCCAAACCTTTTGAGCTACAGGATCTGACAGATCCAATCCCCTGCTTTTAACAATATCTATCACTGCTTTAAGCACCAGGTCCTCAGACTTGAAAGTTGCGTCACCCATCTTTCCAGGTCTTGCTTACCCAAACTTCCAATTGGCCCCAATCCGTTTTTCTTCTTTCTTTCTTCTTTCTTTTCTTCTTTTCATCTTCCGTCAAGTGCCATGCTGGGTGCCAGTTGCCAGGGGTTCGAACCAGCAACCCCCAGGCAGTGATGGTTGGGGATGAGTAAGCACACCATTTGCCAGCCCATGCCACCCCCAATACCAGGAACACTCAGGTGCAACAGGGAGCCTGGTCAAGCAGGGACTCATTAATTGCAGGTGTTATAGAGCTTATAAAGGCACCTGGAAATGCCCGTAACTTCCTTTCGGACCTATGCAAGGTGGGGCCTTTAGGTCCCCACAGCAGGGTTATACAAGGAACCTTGCAGATAAAGGGAAAGAAGGAGCTCAAGAGAGGTGGGACTATAGGAGAAGGGTATTATTAAGGGAGAAATGGGAAAAATGGGGGCACTTTAGGGAAACCATGGTGGAAGGGTTAGACAATGCAAGAGATAATGTCTAGGTAGTTTTTAAAAAAACCAGAGGGAACCATATTAATTGAACAACCTACTGACAAATTATACATACAACTAGTTCAAGGAATATAATACGTGTCTAGGCAAGGTTTATTTGAGAATATTTGGTCTTTGCCCAAGCTTTATCTACATGGCACATGGTAATTAAAAGTGCCAGACTGGTGGAACTAACCTTCTTGGATGTCTAACAGGCATACTTTGAGGCCTATACTAATTTGGTCAGAGGGACATAAAGGACAGTTTTTGCTTCTTGCCCTCCTAGGTCAACTATGCTCCAGTGGATTATGAGCATCTCTCAAAATGTTCTGTTACTGTGATGCATAACCTGTCCTCTTGATCACGGAGGCCATGGAGACCCCACAAGATGGACTTGAACCAGTGTCCAGTCTACAAAGAGGAGGGTCAACACAGAGGAAACATTTCCTCCTGGTTTCCAAGTGAAGCCAGCCATGGTTGAGCAGGACCTTTGTCTTATCTTCACATAGATGGAACTGGTAAAAAAAGGAGCCACTGGCTCCTCCCAAACCCATGTGTCCACCTGAGGAACAGATCCTCAAATGGCCTTAAGAGTAAAAATAAATTGGTTTACCTGGGCCAACTCTATGGTCTTAAGCACCCAAAAGGAAAGTATAACCAAAGATTAAAGGGATCAATATACCTCTTTCAGAGTCCTTGTGTATAGCTAAAAGCTACATAACAAGAAACAGTGCCAGACAGGAGATAGCTTCCTTTGAGTTTTTGGCCAGGGTGGTCCAAGAAACTCCCAGACAGTAACCATACTAAGCATAGAACTGTGAAAATGAACAGCAGACCCCAATCTTATCTAAAGGAATATTGACAACTGATTGCTGCTAGATGAGGAAGAGCTGACCTTCCTAATACAAGAGTCTCTCGATAGGCTGACTAGATTCAGCTGATGGACAAACACTGGAGAATGGCTGAGGACACTGAAATCACAGTGGACAGTAACAGGAATTACAGAGTATATGGGCTCCAGTGTGTGTGTGGGACTATGGGAGGGGATGTGGGTATATAGATGAATAAGATTGTTTGTGATGTTCTGTATGAAATACACACAAAAAAACCAACAAATTTAAAAAAAAGTTATATTTGAGGAAGAAGCATAAAAATTTGATTCATGTTAAGTAGTAGAGGTGAAACACATTACCATTGAAATCTACCCGATGATTTTATATCCATGCTCAGGTGTGTCTCAGAAAGTAACCGACTGTGACTAGTAATAATCAGATACATAGAAATTAAAGATGCGTGTTCAAACATCTAAGTGTTAGTAGCATTAAAAACGAGTCTTTTTTGTATGAAACAATGTATTTTAAAATGAAATGGAAATCTTTTTTAAAGGTTAAATCCTCATTCAATTTTATGTCTTATAGGGTTTATACTGAGTTCAATATTGTATAACTACTAATTCAACTGTGAACCTAAAAATTTACAGCCAATATTGAAAGAGATGCATTTTTGCTCTGGAAATTGTTATTGAATATGTTAATGCTGTAATGAAATGCTTCTTCTAATCATGTGGTATTAAATAAACAATAATAAATAATTTTTTTTTTAAAAAAGAGCTGGGTGTGGTGGCACACGCCTTTAATCTGAGCCCTTGGGACACAGAGGCAGGAGGATCTCTGTGAGTTCAAGGCCAACTGGGTCTACATAGTATGTTTCAGGACAGCTGGGGTTACAAAGAAACCCAGTCTCAAAAAGACCAAAAAATTAAAAAATTAAAAATTAAAAAAAATTTTTTTAAAGTAAAAATTTTAAAATCCCATTTCTTTTTTAAACATATTTTATTATTTTAATTTTTTGTGTATGGGTGTATTGCCTGCATGTATGTGAGTGCACCGGTGTTGTGCAATGCCACGGAAGTCAGAAGAGGGCTTTGGATTCCCCTGGAACTGGAGTTAAGGATGGTTTGTAACCTCCATGTGGGTGCTGGGAATTGAACCCGGGTCCTCTGCAAGAACAGTCAGTGCCCTTAAACTCTGAGCCATCTCTCCAGCCACTAAAATCTCATTTCCAGTATCCATTATGATAACTAACAAATGAATACTTTCAGCAATGAAAAAAACACTTTTGACATATATAAAAAAGAACAATCTTTGATACTAATTAAGGTAAGATTGGGAAGTGGACCATATAGCTCTTCAGGGAGCTGCCTGAAGAGACCACTAGCTGCCATTCTGACCTGAGAATTTCTGACTGTTGTGGGGACCCTTGAGCACCCCTTGGGTTGGGGGAGAGTTGGCACAGAGTCAGGACACAGACACCAGGAATCAGGTGAGAAGCAGGCAGTGCGAGCAGCTGCAGACTTGTTTATTTCAGATATGGGGTTCCCTTATATCCCACCTCCTGGTGTCCCATTGGCCCCAGTAGGCTTTCTCGGATCATGTCTGATCCTCATTGGCCCTCTCCATCGAGCCATCTTGCATCAGCCATCTCCATGTCCTTTGGCAGAACACAGGTTTGCCTCAGCCGGATGTTTTTGGTGCGTTTGCAGTGCGCATGTACTGGTTGTTCAGGCTGCACTTCTTCCTACATATCCACCCTTTTTCTTTTTAAGCTTTATGGAACTCTAGTGGGAGCCAAAATTCTTTGCCTTGGCATTGTTGGCCCCACCTCAGGGGGTCCCCAGTATTATGGACCGTGCCTGTCTTAGGTTGGCTTGGTTAGCAAGCTCTTACCCATCACTGACTACTGGCCCTCAAAGGGCGACCCCCTGGAAAAAGTCCACTGGGTGTTCAGGGGAAGGCAATTATATTGAGGCTTTACAGATCTCGTTGAGCCAGTCCTGTAGGACCTCACAGGGAGGATCGGGGCCTGTGTGTTGAAGTGCCAAGAGGACCTGGAGTGTGGCTCTGTTGATGCGTTTTTGCCATCAGGTATGCTGAAAGAGACACTTGACAAGGATGAGTAGGACTAAAAGAATTAGGCTAGCTATGATGGGCAGGAGAATGGGGACAAATGAGGCAGGCAGGCCGACACCTGAGGAGATTTGGTGCTTCCTAGCAAGGAAAAGACCGGGCATCCAGAGGTCAGGGTCCCACATGTTCTCAGGGGTGACCCATGGTGCGAAGATGGTAGCCTCATTCCAGAAAGCATCTAGGTCATTGGTTTTAACTTTAAGACCTCAGGTGACAAGGAAGGATTTTAATGTCCTGATTTGGGGTTCCCTCCAGCTGGGGGGAGGATTACCCATGTTAATTCTAAGACAAACAAACAGAATGTGTCCGACCCAGATGTATTGTGGTTAGTGGGGGACTTCAGTGGTTCGTTAGGCCAAGGCCGTATGCCCACATGGTGTCTCTGGACTGGGAGCAGCGGTGGGGGTGGCGCACTCCTGGGTTCCACCTCCTAGGGGATCAGCCTTTATATGGAGGTGCCGGGCGAACCAAAAGCAAAGTGTGCACCTCCCTAATCAACAGACAGGACAAGGGAAAAGGGAAGGAGTGGGTTCTCACACTCACCCAGGGGAGAACCGAAGGCACATGTAACACGTAGGGGCCAACTTACCCAAACTTCAGGCAGCGGGAGTCTCGCAACACCGAAGAAAGTGGGGGAGAGGCACCCAGGCGGTTGCAGGTGGAAAAAGCAAAACCAAGGCTGGTCTCCAGAGCGGTGGATGCGGCAGAAAAGTGCAAAGAACATGGTCCAGAAGAGAAAAGCACCTACCACAATGATGGCCAGAACCCAAGGAAGGTCAATGCCCATGACAGTGTGGGCAACCCAAGTTGGGCACCAGACGTTGCGGATGTCCTGGAGCCCTCTGGGCACGGGTAGAATTGGTGTGGCGTCTCGACACAGACACCGGGAGTCAGATGCAAAGCAGGCAGTGCGAGCAGCTGCAGACTCATTTATTGCAGATATGGGGCTCCTTTATATCCCCCCTCCTGGTTCCATTGGCTCCAGTAGGCTTTCTCGGATCATGTCTGATCCTCATTAGCCCTCTCCGTTGAGCCATCTTGTGTCTGCCGTCTCCGTGTCCTTTGGCAGAACACAGGTTTTGTGGGAAGCGAGCACGGCCGAGCCAGCCAAAGATGGCGCCCTGGCTGGCTGCCAAGCCTCGTGCTGTTTACTTCAACTCTTGGCTGATTGCCAAGGCTCGTGATCCTCGCTTGTTTACTCCAACTCCCTGAAGCATGCGGAGCCCGAACAGGTGTTGCCTGCCTGATGATCTTGCTACATGGCCAACGAGCTGCACTCTGCCTGCCCGCTGCACGTGTGTGTGCCCTGATTGGTCCTGGCTGGGGGGAGGGCTGTTGGAAACGCTATATGAAGAGCTGAAGTGTGTAAGAATAGATATTGAGAAGGAATAAGAATAGTGGGTGAGATAATAAAGAGAAACAAAGAATGAAGAAAGAGAATAAAGGAAGAATGAGAAAAAGAAGCTTGAACCTCACCTTGGTGTCTGTGTCGTCTTTCCTCAGCTCTGCTGGACAGAGTCGTGGCTCGCGACAAGGTTTCCCTCAGCCAGATGTTTTTGGTGCATTTGCAGCATGCATGCGCTGGTTGTTCAGGCCACACTTCCTCCTACAGGGCAGCAGCACCTCAAGTGTTAATAAAGCGTTAATACAGGAGTTGAGGGCATGTACACAGGTACCGTAGGGTAATATTTATGAGGCATATGCTGTGTCATATTACTGCCCCATATGAGAATCATTATCTTTGCTTTACAGATGTAGAAAATTTCCCTCTCCTACAGGAAAATTGTAGTCACAACATAGATAAAAACCCAGACAACTTCTACAATACTACATGACTACAAAATCTGGTTTGCTTGTGTCATTTTTAGTTTATGTCTCTGCTCCATCTCATCAGGGCTTCCTTTCACTTTCAAATATGTGCCAGTTTAGAGGCTTGAGAGATTGCTCAGTCTGTAGAGTCCTTGCTGGCAAGCGTGAGGATTTAGTTTAATCCCCTGCACCCACATAAGAAGTATAGTGGTGGGCCCGGAGAGATGGCTCAGGAGTTAAGAGCACAGGCTGCACTTGCAGAGGACCTGGATTTGGTTCCCAGCACTCACATGGCAGCTAGCAACTATCCATAACTCCAGTTCCATGGTATCTAATGCCTTCTTCTGGCCTCCATGAGCATGGCATGCATGTGGTGCACCTGCATGTATATGCAGGTAAAACACTGACACACATAAAATAAAAAGAAATAATAAACTTTTTAAAAACTAGAAACAGTAGTGGTGCACTTTTAATCTCAACATGGGAGAGTCAGAGACTGACAGGCACCTGAGGCTTGCTGGCCAGCCAGCCTAGACTAATAGGCAATCCACAGGTCTTAGTGAGAAACTCGAATTGAAAAACAAGGTGGATGGCTCCTGAGGAACTTCACCTCTGGCCTCCACACTCACACACACAGAGATGCATGTACACGCATGCATGCATACACACACATAAATATGTGTGCACACACACCAACACATAACATACATACACACAAGACTCAATTTGAAAAATTAACAATAGAATCATTCAAACTATATTGAAAAGTCCAAGGCTCTTCATCATCTATGAAAAACTCCATTATGTATGTGAGCAAGTCATAGCTAGTGTCCCCATCCTGGCTTTCTCTATCCTACCACACTAGTCCCAGTCAAAGGTAGGGAGAGACATATGGAAATTACACAAACTAAGACAAAGCCCTGCTAACAAGAGGCCTTGCCAGTAAGCAGGCTCTTCACAGTGATTGACAGCAATGGCAGAATAAGAATATTGGGCGAATGACTGGAGAGATGACTCAGTAGTTAAGAGCAGTTGCTGAACTTCCAGAGGACCCCATTTCAGTTCCAACACCCACATAAGGCAGCTCAGAACTGCCAATAACTCTAGCTCCAGGGAATTCAGTGTCCTCTACTGGCCTCCTAGGGCACCTGTTCTCACATACACATGCCCATACACACATATACATAAAAAAACAAATCTTTTTTATAAAGAGCATTGGAAGAGACCCCCAAATTTGTCTAGACATTCTGGAATGCTCTGGTTATAATTTTTTTCCTTGCACTTTTGATTTGGTTAAACCCATTCTCTTTCTTTAAACTACAGGAAGGTTTGGGGTTAGTAGAGAGGAGCCCAGGAAAGTAGAGAAGAATTCCACTAATCAAAATTAGTCACTATGGTTTAGGAGGGGAAATTAATCTCCTGAGTAGGGAATGCTAAAAACACAGAATACTATTTTGCGTGGAATTTGTACCTACTTGACTCTCAATTACAAGTCTCCATAATAATGACCTTTCTAAGGACTCAGAAGCAAAAATCATTTTTCTAGTTGGATGTGGTGGCACACTCCCCTAATCCTAGTACTTGGGAGGCAGAAGTAGGCAGATCTCTGTGAGACAGAGGCCAGCCTAGTCTATATAGGGAGTTACAGGCCTGCTAGGGCTACAGGGAGACCCTGTCTCAAAAAACAAATAAACAAAAAAGAAAAAAAAACATTTTCCAGTAAAATTGCTTTCTAAAGTTTATTAAACAGTAAATAATAACAAATTATTCATTTTAAAGGATCAGAACTCACAACATAAAAAAAATGATTGCAAAAAGAGTACTTTAAGATGGATTCTTTCATGCAAATAGTTCTGGAAAAGCAACTTGTAGTTACTGTTTGAGTCAATACTCAGTATATATCAATCATTTAACAAATATTTATTAAGCCAGGTGTGGTAGATCTCACCTGTACTCCCAGCATTCAGAAGGCAGAGACAGAAGGATTACCACTAGCTCAAGGCCAGCCTAGTCCACACAACAATGGGTTCCAGGCCAGCCAGGGCTACATAGTGAGATTTTTGTCTCAACAAAACATAACAAGACCCAAAACAAACAAATAAATAAATATTAATAAAAAAGCTTAACCTAAATCTTGAAAACAAGCACTAGGTGTTTGAGGTGTCATCAACAAAATGGGGATCAAGGGAGTATTCTGACCAAGGAAGATAAGGAAATTGTTATTTTTTCACATTTTCAACAAAAATTCCATTCTTTCCATATCTAGACAGGCATTTTCCTAACCTCTGCCCTAGAATTTTCTTCATGTAGAATAAGAAATGATGGTTTGTATCTAATGAACTCTAAACTAGGTGTTTGAGGTGTCATCAACAAAATGGGGATCAAGGGAGTATTCTGACCAAGGAAGATAAGGAAATTGTTATTTTTTCACATTTTCAACAAAAATTCCATTCTTTCCATATCTAGACAGGCATTTTCCTAACCTCTGCCCTAGAATTTTCTTCATGTAGAATAAGAAATGATGGTTTGTATCTAATGAACTCTAAAAGAACTCGATGTGTGTTCTTTGTTTTCATATTCTTTTTTTTAGGTTTTAAAAAAAAATTTTTAGAAGAAGCATTTCATTACAGCTTTAAAATA
>NW_008360303.1:9289947-9291149 GCF_000622305.1 Nannospalax galili | reverse complement strand
CATCTCTAATCTGTATGTATCTGATTATTACTAGTCACAATCGGTTGCACTCGGATCCTTGGCACTTGTGTATGTCTATAAAGTCATCGAGTAGATTTCAATGGTAATGTTTATCACCTCTACTAATTAACATGATGTAAATTTTTATGCTTCATCCTCAAATATAATTCATTTTTTTAACTTGTTGATTATTTTGTGTGTGTGTATATCACACAGAACATCCCAAACCAATACTGTACACCCACTTCCCATATGGCACCCTCCCATAGCTTCCCTCCCCCCACTAGAGCCCTTATACTCTGATATTCCTGTTACTGTCTGCTGTGTTGTCGGCACCCCCAGCCATTCCCCACTCTTGTCCATCTGGTGAATATAGTCAGCCTATCTAGAGGTCTTTGTTTTAGGAAGGTCAGCCGGTCATCATCTGGCAGCAATCGGTTGTCAATATTCCTTTAGATAAGATTGGGGTCTGCTGTTCGATTTCCCAGTTCTATGCTGGGTTACTATCTGGGAGTCCCTTGAGCCACCCTGGCCAACAAGTCGAAAGAAGGTATCTCCTATCTGACATTGTTGCTTGATAGCCTTTAGCTATAGATATGGACTCTTAAAAAATTATATTGGCCCCTTTAATCTTTGGTTATACTTTCCTTTTGGGTGTTTAAGGTCATACAGTTTGCCCAGATAAACAAATTAATTTTTACTCTTTAAGTCGTTTGAGGATCTGTTCCTCGGGGGTCACATGGGCTTGGGAGGAGCCCCTGGTGCCTTTCTCTTACCAGTTCTGCCTATGTGAAGATAAGTCAAAAGTCCTGTTTGACTGTGGCTGGCTTTGCTTGGAAGCATGGAGGAAATGATTCCTCTGTGTTGACCCTCCTCTTTGTAGAATGGACACAGGTTCAAGTCCAACTCGTGGAGTCTCCTCAGCTTCCTTGAGGTGACCAATCACAATTACAGGACATTTTGAGAGATGCTCATAGTCCCCTGGAACTAGTCGACCTAGGAGGACAAGGAGCAAAAACTGTCCTTTATGTCCCTCTGACCAAATTAGAATAGGCCTCAAAGTATGTCTGTTAAACATCCAAGAAGGTTAGTTCCACCAGACTGGTACTTTTAATTACTGTGTGCCATGTAGATAAATCTTGGGTAAAGACAATTTGTTCTCAGATAAACATTGCCTAGACATATATTTCTTGATCTGGTAT
>NW_008360303.1:9288629-9289538 GCF_000622305.1 Nannospalax galili | reverse complement strand
TCCATTTACCTGCAAATTTCATGATTTCATCTTTCTTTACTGCTGAGTATAGAAAAATTATATCGTAAAAATGAACCACATTTTCATTATCCACTTGTCATTTTTAAGAGTTCTCCACACTGCTTTTCATAGGGGTTGAACCAGTTTGCAGCCCCACCAGCAGTGGATGAGTGTTCCCCTTTCCCCACATCCTCTCCAACATTTGGTATCATTTGTTCTCTTGATCTTAGCCAGTCTGACTGTGGCAAGATGAAATCTTAAAGTGGTTTTAATTTGCATTTCCCTAACTACTAGTGATGTTGAACATCTTTTAAGATGCTTCTTAGCTATCTTATTTCTTCTTTTGAGAACTCTCTGTTTAGCTCCTTAGCCCATCTTTTAATTGGGTTGCTTCCTTTCTTGATACTTTGTTTTTAGAGTTCGTTATATAGTCTGGATGTTAAACCTCTGTCAGATGTGTCACTGGTGAAGATTTTCTCCCATTCTGTGGGTTTTCTCTTCACTTCCCTGGTTGCCTCCTTTGATGTACAGAAGCTTTTTAGTTTAATGAGGTCTCATTTGTTGATTCTTGACCTTGTTTCCTGAGCAGTTGATATCCGGTTTAGACTATCCTTTCCTACACCTGTATCTTGTAGGTATTTGCCACTGTTTTCTAACAGTTTCAGAGTTTCAGGCTTTATATTGAGGTCTTTGATCCATTTGGAATTGACTTTTGTGCAAGGTGAAAGATTAGGGTTTAGTTTCATTCTTCTACAGGTGGAGATCCAGTTTTGCCAGCACCATTTGCTGAACATGCTTTCCTCCGGTGAATGTTTTTGGCTCCTTTGTCAAATACCAGGTGGCTGAAGTTGCCTGTACTCATATTTGGTCTTCAGTTTTGTTCCGTTGATCTATGGGTCTATTTTTGTA
>NW_008360303.1:9287626-9287884 GCF_000622305.1 Nannospalax galili | reverse complement strand
ATTTAGAATGATGTTGGCTGTGGGTTTGTTCCATATGGCCTTAATTATGTTGAGGTATGTTCCCTCCCGTCCAATTCCCTCTAGGACTTTGGACATAAATGCATGTTGGATTTTGTCAAAGGCCTTCTCTGCATCTATTGAGATGGCCATGTGGTTCTTGTCTTTGAGCCCATTTATACGATTTATGATTTTTATTGACTTACGTATATTGAACCATCCCTGCATCTCTGGAATAAAGCCAACTTGATCATGGTGGAT
>NW_008360303.1:9283517-9286899 GCF_000622305.1 Nannospalax galili | reverse complement strand
ATTTTTATTTCTTTCTTAATTTCTCTTTTAACCCATTCATCATTCAGGAGTGTGTTGTTTAATCTCCATGTGTTCATGTGGTTACTGGGATTTCTTCCACTATTGATTTTGAGCTTTATTGCATTATGGTGTGATAGAATGCATGGAATTATTTCAATCTTTTTGTAGTTGTTGAGGTTTTTTTTTGTGCCCCAGTATATGGTTGATTTTGTAGAAAGTTCTATTAGGTGCTGAATAGAAAATATATTCTTTGGTGCCTGGGTGGAATATTTGGTAGATATCTGTTAGTCCCATTTGATGTATGGTATCATTTAATTCAGATGTCTCTCTGTTAGTTCTCTGTCCTTTTGACCTGTCTAATGGAGACAAGTGGGTATTGAAGTCCTTTACTATTAATGAGTTGGGATTAAAGTCCTGTAGTACTGTTTTTATGAATTTGGGTGCACCAGAGTTTGGTGAGTATATGTTCATGATTGTAATATCTTCTTGGTCTATTGTTCCTTTGATCAGAATGAAGTGGCTCTCTTTATATTTTCTGATTAGTTTTAGTTTAAAGTCTATTTTATCAGATATTAGAATTGCAATGCCTACTTTTTTCTTCATACCATTCACTTGGTATTTTTTTTTTCCATCCTTTCACCTTAAGGTAGTGCCTGTCCTTTAAAGTGAGATGATTTTGTTGCAGACAACAAGAAGATGGGTTTTGTTTCTTAATCTATTCAACTAGTCCGTGTCTTTTGACTGGGGAGTTCAGTCCATTGATATTTAAAGTTATTAATGAAAGATGTGTATCGAATCCCGTCATTTTTATTTCTGTTCACGTATTCTCAGTTTACATTCTTGGTAAGCTGTACTTTTCCACAGTTATATCTTCATTGAGTTTCTTTCCGTAACCCCTTGGGTATAGTCATTCCTTTCTTTAGCTCTTCATATTGCTTCAAGAACTCTCCGAAGGGCTGGTTTTTGGGACATGAATTCTTTCAGCCTATTTATGTCATGGAATATTTTTCTTTCCCCTTTGATTATAATAGAAATTTTGGCTGAGTAACGTAATCTGGGTTGACATCTGTGATCATTTAGAACTAGGAAATCTTTGGTCCAGGCTCTTCTGGCTTTCATAGTTTGCACTGAAAAGTCAGCTGCAATCCTCATGGGTTTTCCTTTATATGTGACTTGTTTTTCTTTCCCAGCTTTCAGTATTCTCTCTCTGTTCTGTACGTTTAGTGTTTTTACTGTGATGTGCCATGGAGAGTTTCTTTTCTGGTCCCGTCTATTTGGTGTTCTATATGCTTCTTGTGTTTGTATGGGCATGTCTTTCTTTAGATTTGGGAAATTTTCTTCTGCAATCCTGTTGAAGATCTGGTCCATACCATTATGCTGAGATTCTTCTCCTTTCTGTATGCCCATGATGCATAAGTTTTGTCTTTTTATGGTGTCACACAATTCCTGCATATTCCATTCTTGTGTTTTCTTAAATTTTTCTTAATCTTTGCTTGAGTGGTCTAATTCGTCCACTTTATCTTCCAGTCTTGGTATTCTGTTTTTCATTTCTTTTATCCTATTGGTGAGGCTTTCTCCTGTTGTTTCTAATTGGCTTACTGAGTGTTTTACTTCCTTCTTCATTTCAGCCTGAGTATTCTTCAATATTTCTAACTCTTTTCTGAATTCATTCAGAAGTTTATCCCTTTCTTCCTTCAGTTCTTTGATTTCTTTCTTTGTGTGTTCTTTAAATCACTGAATTCTTTTATCATGTATATAATTGTTCCTTTGAGTTCCATGTCCTGTGTTATCTCTAGGGGGGTCCTCATTGTACTCCTCTAGAGGATTGTTGGTACTTGGTGGGGATAAATGATTTTTTTATGTTATTTTTTTCTCTGTTACTTTGACATGTGTATGTCTTTTGTAGTTTCTGATTCTTGTGTAAGATTCAAGCCTTCCTTTCTTGAGTTTAGGTCTGCTTCTTTTTGTAAACTTTATGTGCCTTTGTTGTTTACTTGTTGGGCATGAAAAGCTGGTTGGTGTAGGCTTCAGGTTCTCTCTTTTCATTTTATATTGGAATGACCAAATTGCTTTTGTCTTCAGGAGTTCCCACAGAGGCCCAAGTGAGATGAGGATCAGATGCTCTCAGACTTTCTTGTAAGGTCTGAATCCCTCCAGGAAAGATGCTGGCCTCTGGAATTTGGGGGTTGGGCTGGCCTGGGTGCAGGGCCCAAGAAAGATGCTGTCCTAGGAAGCTGGGGGCTGTGCCACCCAGGAATGCAAAGGGAGATGGGAGTGGGAAGAGATCCCGAGGGCTCCTAGGGACTGCAGGAAGTAACTGGGCTCGTCTGGATGCAAGGGATCAGGAAGCAGTGGGTACTCTGGGCCAAGAGGTCAGCCCAGGGTTCTAGGGTGCCATGACAAGAAATGGGCCAGTGCCCAGGCCAGGAGGAGAGATGGGGTGGGGGAGCTGGGAGGGTGAATGAGGCTGGGGGATTCAAGGTGTTGTGGGTGCCCCAGGACTTAACCCAGAAAGATGCTAGCACCAGAAAGGTGAGTTTACTAAATTCTAAAGCCTTATCATGAGCTATTCTGTTCATGGAAATGTGCTTACTTTTTTTTTTTTTTTTTGAGATAGGGTCTCCCCATAACCCAGCTCACCTGGAACTTGCTATGTAGACCAGGCTAGTCTCAGTCTCACAAAAATCCACCTGCCTCTGCCTCCCAAGTCCTGAGATTAAAGGTACGTGCTATCACTTGCAGATTTTAGATACTTTTTGATCTTGTGTTTACTCTCATCTCCTTAACGGAGTCTAGTAACTGTGTTTTAAGGCAATTTTTCTCTCAGCAAGAGAAAGTTCCTATTTGTGGTTTTGATCTAGAAAACACTATTTAGCATAAAAACATTTATACAAAGAATATGTAAGTGAAAAATTTAAAGCTTGGTATGCTTTTCAGACTTCAAATAGCATATGTTGTGTTTCTCACAGCATAACATACTTTACTAGTATGTTCTCTCTCACATTTGTCATTTCTCAAGGCATATCAAGAGATGGGCTAAGCTGCCTTTCACATTAGACCTTTTGGGAGTTTCCTCGGTAATACACTACTGAAAATATAACTCAGGGGTTTCTTATTCCCATGTGGGAAGTCTGTCATATCTTGACGTCTTCAGATGCCTGGTTTCCCATGGTAGGAAGAAAGTGCCTAGCAGGGTGCCATAGAGAATTCTTCGTAGAGAAGATTAGAGGAAAGGGCAGAATTCCATCCAAATTTAAAATAATAATATTTGGTTATTTATTTAACATTTCATATATGTGTACAATATATTTTAATCATATCAATATATCACCTCCCATTCCTTCTAACTCCCCTTGGGGCTCCCCACAACACATCTACCTCC
>NW_008360303.1:9274167-9281397 GCF_000622305.1 Nannospalax galili | reverse complement strand
AGATCTTTGTGAGTTCAAGGCCAGCCTGGTCTACATAGTGAGTTCAGGCCAGCTGGGGCTACAGGGAGACCCTGTCTAAAAAAGACAAAAAAAAATTATTATTTAAATTTTATGTGTATGAGTGTAGTGTTTACATGTATGTAAATACACCCATGTCATACAATGCCCAAGGAAGTCGGAAGAGGGTGTTGGCCTGGAACTGGAGTTACAGATGGTTGTGAACTGCCATGTGGGTGCTGGGAACTGAACCTGAGTCCTTTGCAAAAGCAGCCAGTGCTCTTAACTGCTGAGCTATCTCTCCAGCCCCTCAAGACCTGAGCTTTTCTGCAGCACTTGACAATGGATTGTTCCCTCCTTCAAGTTGTGTTCTCTGGCATTTTATCTTTACACTTTTTTAAAAAAACTATTTTTCTTTTTTGTTTTTCTCCCCTTGCTCGACAAATGTTACCTAAAGTTTCCTAGCTCACTTGTCTACAGATTTTCCATCTATTCCCATAACTTCAACCACCAAACTCTTATTTCTAGCCTCTTCTTCTTCTTCTTCTTCTTCTTCTTCTTCTTCTTCTTCTTCTTCTTCTTCTTCCTCTTCTTCTTCTTCCCAGTGAGCTCAATTATTGCTGCCTGCATGCCCCTGACTATGGAGCCATCTACTGGAGCATGGACAACCTACCAGGGGCTACACCCCCAAAGAAAAGGACTCTCTCCCCCAGCAGCTATCAACTGCCAGTAGTTCCTCAGCTAGAGATGAGGCCTCATGAGCCACTCTCCCTTCTACTCTGGAATTTTGATTGGCTTAATCATGTACAGTTCTTGTGCAGGTAACCACAAGAAAGGAAGTCATGTGCTTATTTATTATTTGTTTGTTAGTTTGTTTGTTTTTGTGGTATTGGGGATCTAACTCAGGGCCTCATACATCCCTAGGCAAAAGCTGTACTGTGAAACTACATTCTTACCCCTAGGGAGTCTTTTAACTTGTCAAAGATTTCTGACTTTTTCTTTTTGCTTATGCATCACTCTCAGTTGAACACTGTTGTTAAAGGGGCTCGGGTGGGTAAACACACCAAAAGAATCCCTTAATTTATGGGATTCTGAGAAAATAGAGGACAGTTTTGCAAAATTTTAATTTTAATTATTTTGAAACATTCTATCTTCTGATTTGGTAAGTGTGATGCACATTATATTGGCAAAGTGTCATGTGCTGTCTGAGTTCACTGAGAAGCTGCCTCTGGAGCAGGATTTTACACACACCCTATTTCAGACCCAAGCACATTTGTCTCATTGTCCTTCAAGGCCCCTTGTCTGGGTATGGGCTGGCCCCTCTCACTCTGAAAGGGAAAAAAAGAACAAGCTAGAGCAAAAAAATTATAGCCTTGAAGATAGTTAGAACGTAAGCCATTTCCTACATTAGGAAAGAGAAGCTGGAAGTTCAGCAATGGGAAGCCAGTTCAGGGGAGAAAGCTCAACTGGAAACTAGCTGACTGCCTCAACTTCCTCAGTCCACTTCTGCTGGATGTTGTGAGCCCCTGACTTGATGATGTTACCTCTATCTCTTGCTATTTTTCTTTTACTTGGAAGCCTCACCTGAGGGAACACTCTGCTCTGCCCAGGCCACTATCAGGAACTTCAGCTAATTGCCTTAACATATATATATATATATATATATGAAATCTTCTATGACTTCTTGTGACTTAAAACAGAGCTTTGATTTTTCTGTCTAAAGTTGGTATATCTAAAGTTGCTGCATATTGAAAACAAAGTAGCAGAGCAGAAAGACTGGAATGGCTTTTCTTGGTGTTTTCAAGTTCATGACAACGGTGAGATTGGAGACCCAAAGTTGAAGAAGACAATGTCTTTCCTTCTCTCTTCCCTGCAATCTGAACAGAGACTCTGAATCTACTTCATTTAGATGAGCAAGATAGACTGTGTCTTGTTGGGGATGATGACAGTCATTAACTCTGCATTAGTGGTATGGAAGCCATCACCAGGCACAAGCCATTTACCTCTACAATGGTCCTAGGCACCACATTCATAAAGTCGTAATCCACATGGTAAGGATGGTCTAAACAATTTTTAATGCTTATTATATCAGTCCCAGTTCTAAGCTGTAAACAACATTCTTGATAGTTTAAGAGATTAATTTAAAATTTAAATTAATGTGTGTTCTTCTCTTGGAAAGTCCAAGGACATGGCTTGAAGAAGCTATGTGATCAACTCTGGAGGAAGGACATTACTGCTGGACATCATAGTTGCTGCCACCGTAGGAGCTGGAAGTCACTCTGCTGAGCTACCAATTTTCATATCACTCTACTGAGTCTGTTGGATGGTTGGATGCTCCTTTAATTTCTCTAGCTTCTAGACCTGTCCTTTATATTAAATATTCTCATCTAGGTTGTGACTTGGCTCCTTTCCAGGGTTCTGCACCATTTCTCATCCATCGCCTTCGTCTCCTTGAACAAGTTTTAGTATCAGACTAACTCCCCTGGCTTTGGACCTACTACTGTCAGCATTTTGACAGTTGTTATTGGGCTTAGACCCAGGCATGTCTTCCATTTTCTATCCAGCTCTTGCCTGAATACTTAGGGATTAAACTTATTGATAACTTGGATGGAAATAATAGTGATAAGTAAACCAAAATTATGGATGACATAAAACCAGAATAATTAATATATTTGAGTGATATAATTACATAAAGGATTTCCATAATCTGAAATGAAGAACTGAAACTGACCAATATAAATCATAGCTGAGGGAAATGCTGAACTTAGTTTTATTTTATTTTTTTAAATATTTATTATTTCTGGGTGTAGTGGCGCACACCTTTAGTCCTAGCACTTGGGAGGCAGAGGCAGGCAGGTCTCTGTGAGTTCAAGGCCAACCTGGTCTACAAAGTGAGTTCCAGGCCAGCTGGGGCTACAGGGAGACCCTGTCTAAAAAAGACAAAAAAAAATTATTATTTAAATTTTATGTGTATGAGTGTAGTGTTTACATGTATGTAAATACACCCATGTCATACAATGCCCAAGGAAGTCGGAAGAGGGTGTTGGCCTGGAACTGGAGTTACAGATGGTTGTGAACTGCCATGTGGGTGCTGGGAACTGAACCTGAGTCCTTTGCAAAAGCAGCCAGTGCTCTTAACTGCTGAGCTATCTCTCCAGCCCCTCAAGACCTGAGCTTTTCTGCAGCACTTGACAATGGATTGTTCCCTCCTTCAAGTTGTGTTCTCTGGCATTTTATCTTTACACTTTTTTAAAAAAACTATTTTTCTTTTTTGTTTTTCTCCCCTTGCTCGACAAATGTTACCTAAAGTTTCCTAGCTCACTTGTCTACAGATTTTCCATCTATTCCCATAACTTCAACCACCAAACTCTTATTTCTAGCCTGACCTTCTTTGAACTCTTGTACTATATATCTAATTTATGGAATATAGACGGTTTGATCAATAAATACCAATTAGAAAACAAAGAAGTTTCAAGAGGGAGTAGGAAAATGTCAAAAGGACTAACAAATCTAGTGGAGATTCGCTGCAGCCTGGAAGCCCGTGTAGATAACGTTGACCATGAAAGTCTTTGTTTTGCCTGAATTGCATTCTGGGAAGAAAGTATTTTCTTGAAAGAATGGATTCATACAATCTGGGATCAGAATTAGAAGGGGGTGGGATGGGGCTGGAGAGATACAGCTCAATTGGTTAAGTGCTTGCTGTACAAGAATGCAGACCCAAGTTCCAACCCCAGAACTTACATTAAAAAGCCAGGTATTGTGGCACATGCTTGTAACCCCAACTCTGGGGAGTGAGAGACAGGCAGCTCCCTGGGACCCGCCGGCTAGTCTGCCTAATTTAATGGACAAGCACCAGGCGAATGAGAGACCCTGTCCCAAAAATATATCTCTGAGAAATATCAACTGAATTTGTTCTCTGGCCTCCACAGGCATGTGTATGCATGCTCCTGTGCACCTGCACACACACACACACACACACACACACACACAGACACACACACACCCCAATAATAATGATGATAATAATAATAATAATATTGACAATAATGAAATGGAAAGGTTTGAACTCCACTTTTAGATACAAACAGTAGGCTGAGAACACTTTTTCTTCCTTACTTTTCCAGGAGTAAAAAATGACAAACTTGAAAACAGAAACAGAAACTTATTTTTGCTTATTTTGTTTCTATCATTTTTATCTCCATTATCTTCCCTTATTTTATAGTGTTCTGAAACAAAAGCCATAGCAAGAAGGAGGAAGAAGGAGAACAGAAGAGGATGGAGGAAGGAAAACTGTTCCTTGAATTCCTTTGATATGGAAGAAGGAGGATTTGTGAAGAGAAGAGGCTGAAGAGCAAAGGAGTCACACTAGGAGATGGAGGCTGCTGACAGGGATGAGATGGGTATTGTGAGGAACTTCAAGGAAGACACAAGGGAACTGTTTTGTTTTGTTTTGTTTTTTAATGATTGTATCTCCTGGTAGGTTGACAAGACTCCAAAGGATAGGTCCACACCCAAGGGAATTTAGAAACACAGATGAGACTCCATAGGCCTTAAAAAATGACAAATAGGGGGCTAGAGAGATGGCTCAATAGTTAAGAGCACTAGCCAGCTGCTCTTGCAGAGGACCTGGGTTCAGTTCCCAACTCCCACATGACAGCTAACAGTCATCTGTAACTCCAGTTCCAGGGTATCTGATACCCTCTTCTGACCTCCATGGGCATTTCAGGACACAGGTGTTTTTATATGCATGCAGGCCAATACACTCATACACATAAAATAAAAATAATAAATAAAATATTTAAAAGTATCTTTTAAAAATGACAATGGTAGAGGACATGAAGCTGTGGGGAGAGTAGTAAGGTGGGGAAAAGAGGGAGGAGAGGGTCTGAATAAGATCATAATACATTGTATGAAATTCTCAGATGAATAAAAAAAATTCTAAAAGGAGTCAACATAGAAATTGAAAACCATGCCACATTGAGAGAGAGAAGAAGGAGAGAGGGAGGGAAGGAGAGGAGGGAGGGAGGGAGGGAGGGAGGGAGAGAGAGAGAGAGAGAGAGAGAGAGAGAGAGAGAGAGAATTATCTTAGTTTGGAGATATTTGGACACAATCGAGGAAAAGGGCTTAGAGTGGTAGGTAGAGCCCTGAGCCCTGAGGGACTGAATGGACCCATAGGTAGAAATCATGACTGTGATGACTGTGGGTGGTTCAAGATGAGAGGGAGAGAATGTGCTTGAACTGTAGCTGTCTGGAAATGAAATGTGCTCCTTAGGGAGACAGGAGCTTCCCATCCCCAGCAGAGGACCTCATAGCAGGAAAGTTTTAGAAAGGAAATGTAAGCACAGTGCATGTGTCTGCACTGGATGAACTTCAGGGTATTTTTCACCACTATGAGTGTATGATTCAGAAAGTATATTGTCTAGACATTTTCAGAAACCTCCAAAAGTTGACCATCTGGTTATGAGTCAAAGCACATAGGAAATCACTGAGATGTTCTTGGTAGCTCATAGTTAAATGCCATAATCAGTGTTATCAGCAGAGAGAATTTATACAAAGAAATCTTGAAATGGTGTTGGGAGCAGAATGAGTCTCGCTATGCTCTTATGGAAAAGGAAGAACGTTCCTGGTGAGATGGCATATTCAGTGTGTGGAGTTAGGGCTGGGAATGTAGGGTGGCGGCACAGTGCTTGTGTAGCATTCATGAAGCTGTGGGTTCAGTTCCCAGCACCACAAAAAATGTGAAACCATGTAGGTGTCAAGCCCACTTAAAAATTTATTTTTATGTGTATAAGTGTTTTGTCCGCATGTACCTAAGTGCACTTGTGCACACAATGCCTAGTCATCATGTGGACACTGTGAACCAAACCTGTGTCCTCTGCAAGACCAACAAGTGCTCTTAACCACTGAACCATCTCTCTAGCCCCATCTCAAATCTGTTTTTTAAGGGTAAGGAAGGGCAGTATCTGCATCAAGAGCTTTTAGAAACACTATACCCTAAGGAGATGGTCAATGAATATTTGCAAGTTAGTTACTTGAGGATTACCAAGGATAAAGAATACTAAACAGGCTGGGTATGGTAGCACATGCCTTTAGACCCAGTGCTCAAGAGGAAGACCCTGTTTCCAAAATAAATAAATAAAATAAATAAAACCAGAAATAAGAAACAAAACAAAAAAGCTAGGCAGCAGGATGAAGGTTGTAAGATCCTTATTTGTTTGGTAACAGGAAATTGAATTTTGAGATAATTTGGGGGGGGCTGCTTTAACTGGGTGCATGTTTAAAATTCCCCCAAGGGCTGCAGCCTTTTCTAAGGCCTATGACTATTTGTTGTAGAAAAATCTCTCTGCTTGAAGAGAACTGGAAACTGTGTTTGTCACATGTGATGCTTTGCCACTCATTTGAAGATAATTAGCATGTTGGACGTGACCTCTGATTTTTGTTAATTAACCTAATCTATAATTAAGCAATGTGAATTTTGTTGCTAAGTTGCAGAGGGAAGCCTCTCGTTTTAAAAACAGATTTCAACATTAAGAAAGCCATGTTTTTCGCTTTTATTTTTTATTATTTTATTATTTAGATTTTTAAAAAAGATTTATTTTTATTTGTGTGTGTTTTTGTCTCTCTGTGTTGTGCCATGTGTGTGCAGATATCCACAGAGGCCAGAAGGGGGCACTGGATGCCCTGGAGCTGCAGTTACAGGAAGTTGTGAGCTGTCTAATGTGGGTGCTGAGAACCCAACTCAGATCTTCTGGAAGAGCAGCAAGTGCTCTTAACCACTGAACCATCTCTTCAGCCCTTATTTAGATATATTTTATTTTATTTTTAAATATTTTATTATTTTATATGTATCCATTTTTGCCTGCATGTAGGTAAGTGCACCTGTGTCTTTCAATGCCCTCAGAGGACAGAAAAGGCTGTCAGATCCCCTGGAACTGGAGTTTTAGGTGGTTGTGAGCTGCCCAGTATGGGTACTGAGAACTGAACTCTGATCCTCTGCCAGAGCATCCAGTGGTCTTAACTGCTGAATTGTCTCTCCAGTCTCATTAAAATACAACTCTTAAATTTTGTTCTTTTCCCTTTGAATTTATTTTTCAGAAGTTCCTGTTATTTTGAGTGTTCTCTCTCTTCAATATTTGCCCCCTTGTTTTTTCATTTTTCTGTTTTAAAATTTTCTTCTTTTTACCTCTTAATTCTCTTAAAACAGTCTGTGTTATGTTGAATTGCTCTTGTATT